>NW_027464676.1:56400-356400 GCF_043290135.1 Rhipicephalus microplus
TCATTATACATGCATTTCAGGTAAAAAATATCTTCCTTGAAACAAAAATATTTGTCTTCTCATAGCATCTGCAATTTTCTAAAATGACAGGTGATGAAATTGGTGCCTCCGTGTTGGTGAAGATTGATATACTTTTTTTCTCGTAAGTTGTGCCGTTAATCATAAAACGAAGTTGACTTTCGGGCGACCCGGTGAGAGGTGCATGAAATATAAAATACTCAATGAAATCTAAAATATCAACTTTTGGACCCGTGTTGATCTCTCGTAGAATCACCCTATAACGATTCTTGGCAGAGCAAATCCGAGAAACATTCATAAAGTAAAGGTAAACGAAAACAGAGAGTTAGGTTTTCTATAAAGAAAACAAGCCATAAGCCGAGGAAAAGCCGCTTGCCAAGTAATAATGTCGCAAAGCAGTGGGAACGTTGGACTGATAATGGTTTGCTTAGAAGAGATGGTGCATACGTAGAATCTGTTCTTTTGTCTACTGAGACGAATGACGACAAATTCTGTAATTTCCTGACGTCACAGCTGACATGTACTTCCTGTGAAAACCGTCGGAGTAAAAAAAACAGAATAACCAGTGAATTAAGTGGAAAAGCACAGGCAGCTTGTTTTCGTACCGTTTATGCAGATAGACGAATCAGAATTCCATACAACTCAATACTGACAGCTGCTATAGTAAACAGTCTGACTATCCCTTTGCAAGTCAAAAGGTTTCCCTTAAAAATCTCCCATATTTGTCCAACAAACCCGCTCCTGTGCTAGCTGTGCTAGGTTTGTGCTTGCAACACTCAATACTGTCAGGCCAGCCCCAATTTTATGTACAACCAACCACCACTCTTTCCTTCTATTGGAATCTTATTTCTTACTTCTAATAAAAGCAAAATTTATTTGACGTTCTTGTCACGACATAACTTGTGATCACTAGGAGTGATACAGTGGATTCGAAAAGAACAGTTATGTGTTTTCACTTAGCAACACATATTCTCACAGATTAGTGTTTGCGTGAGTTGATGTAGCAGCATTTCAAGCAGTGGTACGATTAGTGCATGCATCGACCACAACCTTGTGACAAACTAATGTATTCTATAAACTATTACATTCATAAATCATTAGCCCTATGGCTTATATAGGCAATGTTGTACGAGCAAGCACCAAGTTATACATATCAATGCGCAAGGCATTTTTCCAATACCATACTTGATGATCACTAGGCAGAACATAAAAGATGAAAAAAAATAGAAACGAAGAGACAGCTGGGTGAACCAGGCTGTTTCTGTTTTGATACCCAACCATGGGAGAGGGTTGGTAGCAAAAAATTTGTCTCGTGGGGAAGTCAAGTCAAACTTATTTCTATTCCGTCAAACAGAATCAAAGGACTGTGAAGATGCTTAGTTCAAAAACAGTTCGATTAGTTCAGAGTCCCATACGTGGAGAGAAAGAGAGAATTATTTTAATGGGGAACTGGAGAGGTTTGCCTGGTTTTTCACCTGACAGGCTATTCCGGAGTTCCGGGTAATGACCATGATATATACGATGGCAAACACATGCGCGCCGCGGTGGTCTGGTGGCTAAGGTATTCGGCTGCTGACCCAAAGTTGGCGGGATCGAATCCCGGGTGCGGCGGATGCATTTCCGATGGAGGCGGAAATGTTGTAGGCCCGTGTGCTCAGATTTGGGTGCACGTTAAAGAACCCCAGGTTGACGAAATTTCTGGAGCCCTCCACTACGGCGTCTTTCATAATCATATGGTGGTTTCGGGACGTTAAACCCCACAAATCAATCAATGGTACACACACAACACATACAGTTACATACACGCATAACAGTCACATAACACATACGGTCACTGACTTACACTGCACTATTTACAAAGTTTCGTTCAATCCTGTGGCCCGTAAGAATGTGAGTAGCGCTTTTGTGGAGTCTAGCGCACTGTAGTTGTCCAGCAACCAATGAAGTCATACATGAAATAAATGAATGCATGTGCTTTAATATATTTCCGGCCGTTACGTTCGAGCGAGGTGGGCGGAAGAGTAGATTTAACCATGTCACATAAATAAAATGGCATTGCCTAGGTGACGACTCGAGAGAAATAAATAGACGATGTGAAGGAGGATTGCGCAAAATTATTCCCCTCTTTGTATCCCGGCGTCCACCGATGGGCACAAGACATATTAGTAAAACGTGACAAACTTAGCCCACGCACTGCCTTAAATATTTATTTTAAATCTACTAATTGCATAAGAATATATTGAAAACGAGTGTATGTGTCAACCTATGCGAACGAACAATGTTAGGTACGCACAAAACAATGACGTTCTTCTCAAGTCACCCGTAGAGGGCTACGGCTGCATTTATTTCTAAAGTCTGTCTTGAATCCCCAAGAGCTTTTGAATTAGTTCATTTTATGCGGGAAAGCAAACTGTTTACCTCATTATTTTTGTGGAAGTTATGTTGCACAGTGAGTGACCGAAGTTTTGTATGTTGAGTTGCCATTGCCGCTTCCACGTTCGTGGATGCAACGCGTACCGAGCTAGTAGCACCCGCATTGCTGCCGTACTGTTCTGCACAAAACGTTGTCGATAGTGGAGCTAAATACGTCTTTTAGAAGCCATGTTTAAAATTCATATCCTTACTTGCGACTTGTGTTAAGTAATAAAGGGACACATGCCCTAATTTCTGAGATGACTAGCAGATCAAATGTTTCACTTTGGAGAACAACGATTGTATTAACGCTTTCAACCAGACCCATGAACCAGCAATTACCTGTTGATCAATCCTGTAGCTGTTGTCAAGAGCATTCAGTTTTAACATAGCCTTCAACGCATTGGTGAATAATCAACAATGGCGATAAAGATGTTCACGAACACCGTGAACTAGAGTTGCGGTCAAGCGACTGAGCCTTGATTGGTAATAGTTAACGATGATGAATAAAGGGCAAAGCAAGGCCGTTAGCTAGCAGCCTCACGAACTTTATGATGATAATGATTATTTCAGGGAAGAACATGTTGAACTGATGATGAAAGCATTGACTATGTTAATTAGTGTGGAGGATAAAGGTTAGTGCAGTGAAATCAAGCCTTCGGCAAGCAAAGTTTTTTTTGTACAATAACGAAGTATATTGGTGTGTAGACAGTTGTATTCTTCCAGAAATAGAAAATATACTATAGTGTTCAGACTTTCGGTGTATTCCGACTTCATTATGTTTGCAACGCCCACAACTTTAAAATATATCCTTGCACAATTGAATTGGGAAGGTTACACAAGTGCTTAAAGTGAAGGCACATCGCTACAACACGTGAACTTTATGGCGTAGCAAGTGGTACGCACATTAGTGCTACATTGAAGATAGTGTTAATCAAACAATACGCGTCAATATGTTGAGTTCTAGAGGCCACGTTGCGATAACGTTTAATTAAATTAAAATGCGAGGACTGTGGACACTAGTCGAACCCACGTAATCAGACTTAGCAGCGCGGAACCTCAGCGGAGAAGCGGCCACAGTGGGTGGTTATTATAATTTCATTGCGAAAAGGAACGTTGATTGAAAGGTATCTGAGCCAATAGATAATTTGACACACGCTTGATTCATTATTTACAACACACGGTGACACAGCAAGAATAAACTGTATAGATCGCCCAAATCTAGCCCATAACGTGATCTGCGTTTGATTTAAAGAGAATCACTACTGTAAGTTCTCCTAAAAAACAGTACAATAGATGAACTAGTCATACGCATACCCACGTGCAAGCTGCCTCCTTGCGTTTGCTAGCTATGAAATCCGACCTCAGTTCAGAGTTAATTGACTTAAAGTTTTACCTTTTTGTCGGCTTTGGTTGGGAGTTTCCTTCACGAAGGCATATACATCCCTAGTTGGAGTGACCGACAAATTCGCATGTGAGGTCTGCGGTGCCTAAGAAGACGTAGATCATTTGTTTACGATTCCCCTCTATTTTCCTCTGCAAGACGAAAGCTTTCTGGCCTGCTGTGAAAACAGCACGATCGGCCACTCTCTGAGCAGATGCTGCTGGAGCACCATCCTCGTTTTTCGTCGGCTCACAAGGTACGCAGTCGATGGCCTTTCGCTCTTTTTGACGACTACGGGCCTATGTAAACGCCATTGACTTTTATATAGTGGCACCGCTGCATACTCGTCCACACACGAACTCATCATTTGGAGGCAAAAAAAGCTGTAGGCCCGTGTGCTCAAATTTGGTTGCACATGAAAAAAATCTCAAGTGGTTGAAGTTTCTAGAATCCTGCACTACAGCGCCTCTCCCAATCATATGATGGTTTTAAGACGTTAAATCCCACATATCACTCAGTGTAATCGCAATTTTCTTGTCTCTCTTCGCTTCTCATCATTAGGCTCATCTTCTTATGTTCCCCTTTCCGATTCCCCAGCGTATATGGTAGCCAATCGAGGATTTCGCTGGTTAACCCCATGTTTATATATCCTATTATATCTTATACCTTATTATCCAATTATATCCTATACCTAAATATATTGGGTGGTTATTCGTTTGCTGTGGGAGCATAAAGTGATGTAACAACATCACTTTATGCCACACTGATGATGCGCTCGCGGCCGTTTTGCTAGCTTCACATATGCCGAAATTGGTATTACGTGACGCCAATGAATGGCAAAGATATGTGATTGGTGCAAACATGATAATCATGAGATGCGTGTCACGTGAGAACATGACTACATGCCACATTCAAGGCGCCGATACATTTTGATGTGACGCGGTGCACGTGCTCGCCGGCGTTCGCTTCCTCGCGTCTTGCCGGCGTTGCCACGCCAGGCGCCGGTCCTGTCATACACTTGCAGGCGCATGCCACGCTGCGTTGCAATTACGCATGCGAGTTTCAGCGCGTCCGGAATCCCTCCATCACAAAAAACTCCCAAGGATTTCCCCGAGGGTGAACATGGTTAAGTGCGAATGCACGGGGTGATGCTATGAGGGGTATTTATTAATTCGCATTATTATATTTATTGATCGCGTTGACGATTGCGAGCGGCGTCTTGACGCCGGCCTTCATCGCCCTTCTCCGCCTGACGCTTGCGTTGTCGTTCCGCTACTTGGGCCGCGTTCGCGGCTCGATGCGGACGCCTCATCTAGGCCTCGCGAGCGCGCAGTTCACCATCCGCTGCACGCTTCGCCCGCTTATCCTCGGCCTCGCGAGCGCGAAGTTCGGCATCCTCTGCACGCTTCGACCGCTTGTCCTCGGCCTCGCGAGCGTGCAGTTCGGCATCCGCTGCACGCTTCGCCCGCTTGCACTCGGCCTCGAGAGCACGCAGTTCGGCATCCGCTGCACGCTTCGCCCGCTTACGTTCGGTCTCACGAGTCCTTCGCAGCGCCGGCTTGTCTTCCAACGTCGGCGAAACCATTACGGTACCGTCACCTCCAACGACGGGTGCAGTGCTGGCACTGCATTTGTTGTTGATGGTAGCGTTGCCTCCGGGACATCCATCGCACGACCCGCTCTCGACGGGAGACTAAGGCGGGCGCGCGAGAGAGAGGGGTGCACGCGCAGCTGCAGCGAGCGAGGAGAGCGGAGGAGCGAGCGAAGGGGGAGGGGGACGCGCGCAGCGGCGTTAAAGATATAAGGCGCGTTGCTGACACCGATGTCAGCGTCGCGTCCGTGGCTTATTCGGTAGAGCGTCGCACTGCAGCCCGCCAAGTCCTCTTTCTTTTAAAAATAGAGAGAAGACTGCGGACGCCGCCGACGGCGGTGGATGGTTTGGGGTCGCTTATAAAGTGTATTCACACTTAAAAGTGGGATACGCTGTGTTATCTGGGTAACGCATCGGCGCGAAATGCAGCGTGTCGCATTTCGCGCCTGTTGCCGTCGGTCCGAGCGAACGGATGCTGGTTGAGTCTGGCGTCAAACTATAGAGTGCTCGCGTTTTGCTCACGTAGCGTCGCTGTTCCCAGCGTGTGCGCGCGTCAACGCTACATTAAAGTATATTCGGCCCTTCATGGTGCGCTCGCGGCCATTTTGCTAGATCCACATATACCAAACTTGGTGTTACGTGACGTTAATGGATGATGAAATATATGACTGGTGCAAACATGACAATCATGGCACGCGTGTCATGTAAGAACGTGAAAAATACATAGTGTGGTCGCAGCCGTTTCGCTAGCTCCACATATAATAAATTTGCCATCACGTGACGTGAATTGTTGACGACGGTAAACGACACATCCAAACATGAAAATCATGACACGGAAGTCATGTACGACATCATTTACCTGCACCTCGTATTATGTGCTGATTTTAAAGTAACATATGAACATTTCTCATTCGTGCTTCGCAGATCATCGATTACCAGTGTACGTGGGATCTATCCGTGGAATCTATCCGTGGGATCGCTAGTGCCGGCTCCACCATCTTGCGGTGGTAGTTACTTCCGGGATACAGTCGAATTGTCTGCTAAAAGGCGACGTTTTTTTTTGCTCCCAATATACTAATTTTCAGGCTTTTTCGCACGCAATTTTACGTTCACGAGAAAAGCGTGGAAAAGTTACACAGCCATGCTCAACTTGTAGTTGCGAAACGAAAGGGGAGCAGAGTCATGTACAACGTACGAACCATTGCAATTTGTCATATTAAAGCATAACGATCTCTTCCTTGAAGGGTCTAGACATCGGACAGCGGCTTTTAGAAAAAGAGGGATTGTCAGCGTTGCCTGTGTTGAGTGCTGTGTACAGTGCCCAACTAGCACGTCTATAACACCGGAGCGTCGTGCACAAAACAGCAAGGGGCAATATCTGCAGTCGAACAAAATTGCCAGATCCCACGTACATTGGGAATAGATTTGATGATTGATTGATTTGTGGGGTTTAACGTCCCAAAACCACCATATGATTATGAGAGACGCCGTAGTGGAGGGCTCCGGAAATTTAGACCACCTGGGGTTCTTTAACGTGCACCCAAATCTGAGCACACGGGCCTCGACATTTCCGCCTCCATCGGAAATGCAGCCGCCGCAGCCGGGATTTGAACCCGCGACCTGCGGGTCAGCAGCCGAGTACCTTAGCCACTAAACCACCGCGGCGGGGCATATACATTGGGAATCGATGATATGCGAAGCACGACTGAGAAATGTTAACATGTCACTTTAATATCAGCACAACGTTGCGAAGTTAAGCTACATGATGCCTCACATGACTTCATTTCATGACTATCATGTTTGGATGTGTTGTTTACCTTTGTCATCTATTCACGTCACTTAATACCAAATTTAGTATATGTGGAGCTAGCGAAACGCCCACGAGCACGCTATGAGCGTGGTATGTTGTCATGTTCTTACATGACACGCGTGTCAGGATTACCATGTTTGCACCATGTGATATATTTTATCATCCATTGACGTCACGTAACACCAAATTTGGTATATGTGGAGCTAGTGAAACGGCCGCGAGCGCATCATGAAAGGCCCAATATACTCTGACGCAATGTTGACGCACACGCAGGCTGGGCGCAGTGAGGCCACGCTAGAAAAATGAGAGCTCTCTAGTCTGACTCCAGGCACGACCGACGCGACCAGCGTTCGTCGGGACGGCCCGACGGCAACCGGCGCGAAATTCGACATGAAGCATTCGGCACCGATGCGTTACCCAGCCAACACTGCTTCTCCCTGTTTTCGTGACGGAGGGACGCCGAACGCGCTGAACTACGCATGCGTCAAAGCAATGCAGCGTGGCGCGTGCCTATGAGTACATGGCAGGACCGGCGCCTGGCGTGGCAACGCCGGCGATGATGATATATGTTGTTTTTTTGGCGCAAGGGCCATTTGTTGGCCAAAGAGCGCCAACGCCGGCATGACGGAACAAAATTGACGCCGCAGAGCACATGCACTGCGTCAGGTCGAATTGTATTGGCGCCTTCACTGTGGCATGTAGTCATGTTCTCGCATGACACACATGTCATGAATATCATGTTTTCTCCACTCAGATACCTTCGTCATCCATTGACGTCGCGTAATACCAAATTTGGCACAGGTGAAGATAGCGAAATGGCCATGAACGCATCATCAGTGTTTCATGTAGTCATGTTGTTACACGACACGCATGTCTTGATTATCATGTTTTAATGTGTGATTTACCTATGTCGTCTGTTCACGTTGCTGATACCGAGTTTGGTACATGTGGAGCTAGCAAAACGGCCGCAAGTGCATCATGAGCGTAGCATATGCTCATGTTGTTACATAACCTACATCTCATGTTTATCATGTTTGCACCTGTCACATCGTACCTTCGTCATCCATTCACGTCCCGTAATACCAAATTTGGCATGAGTGAAGCTGGCAGAACGACCGCCAGCGCATTTTGAGAGTGTAATGTAGTCATGTCACATTACATTGCATCTCATGATTATCAAGTTTGCACCAGTCACATACCTTTGTCATCCATTCAAGTACCGTACAACCAAATTTGGTATGCATGAGGCTATCGAAACAGCCACGAGCGCATTATGAGCTTGGCATGTAGTCATGTTGTTACATGCAACGCATGCCATGATTTTCATGTCAGGGTCTATCGCTTGTGTTCGCCATGCAATCATGTCATACCCTACCAGTTTCGCAACATGCATGTGAACGAAACCACCGCAAGAGCTGCAGGACCATGAAATGTAAGTCATGAAATTCACGACTAACATGTCATGGTTTCCATATTATGACTAGTCAAATATGTTCTTCATATAGTCATGTTATGCCATATCAAGTTTGGTATTGATACCATTATCAAAATGACCAGCCGAGCTAAAAGTCCTACGCGGCTAGATAGACAGATAGATATATATACGCTCAAAGTCACCGAAGTTCGCTAAGAAATGCTTCGCATTTAATACGCCAGGTCTCTAGCATGCGCGGTGCCAGTTATGTACCTGCCTTGCAATACTGATCCCTGTTTATCTCCGCGGACGCAATAATCGCTTTGGCCGTTGACAGCGCTCTGAACAATTTAGCGAACAAAAAAACAAGAAAAAAAGACGAAGTAAAACCGTTGTCGCTGTGATATGATATCACGAAGCAAGATCATTTCTTTTTTGTTTTATTTTGGTTCTATAATGTTGACAGCGCTTCGACGGCCAAAGCAGTCATCGCGACCACGGAGATAAAGAATGGGGGAAACTGCAGGGCAGGCACATAATTGGTGGCGCGCCTGCTCAAATGTGCCGTATTTGCGACCGAAGGTGTCACTCGTTTTGTTCCGCGTGCGACGCTCCGTCGTTGTAGACAAGCGAGTTTAGCACTGTACACCTAAACACCCTCTATATTCCACCACGGCTGCGTTTCTGGACGAAGGTGTCGGTACTTTGGTGTTTCGCCTTCAACCCATTGGAGACGTATTGGACATGTGGTACAGATATATCACGTGTTCCGTGATTCAGGAACAAGTCTGTGCCGATCAGTAATACCAGCTGTTGTCAAAGGCTTCAAAGATTGTGTCCCCTGCGGTCTATGAGTGGCAGTAATGCTACATGGACTTGTTCTCACATTGGCAGTGGAAACGTGCACAGTTTCACAGTGCTTTTTTGCTTGACTAAGGTTACTGCTCCGCGCTGTCCTCTTCAGTAGACACCCTACAAAGCGAAATTGTCGTCTTTCGTGAGGTTCCCTGCCACACCAATCTTAATCCTAGGTGACTTTAACTTTGCTGATATTTCGTGGAACAACTCCCATTTATCGCCTGGCTCTGGCTCCTCTGAAAGCGCCTGCTTCCTTAACACATGCGCGCAATTCAATTTAACGCAGCTGGTTATGTGCCCAACTCGCATTACACATTCAAGTGCTTCAACTTTCGACTTAGTTCTGACTTCTCACCCTGATCTCTTGCAATCGCTTTCTGTTTTGCCAGGCCTCAGTGATCACGAAGCAATCGTTTTCAACCTCCCCTGCGCATCGCTCCGTAAACAAAAAAGTAAAAAGCGATTCAGGGACTACAGTAGAGCTGATTATGGAATCATTAATACTGAACTTGAACATTTCACCTCCGTTTTCCTAGAAGACTTCAACCAAAGATCTGTCAACGATAACTGGATGCTGTTTAAAAATAAAGTTGCCGAACTCGTTAACAAGTACATACCACTACGCAAAATCGCATGTAACAGTCAATCACCGTGGTTCACGCCAACATTGAAACGCCTGTCCAATAAAAACAAGCGCGTTTACCGCCAAGCCAAGCGTTCTAATTCATCTGAAAGATGGGAGGTTTACAAAAAGGTAGCCGATGAATACGGGCGTGCTTTATCCGCGGCAAAGGAGTCCTTTCGTGAGCAAACGCTACCGTTAATTCTGCAAAACAATCCTCACAAATTTTGGCAGGTCGTTAATGGGGGCGATAGGAAACAGATTGAACTAACTACTGACACGGACGAAGTAATTTTCAGTGAGAACGTTTGTATCACCCTTAACCATGCATTTTCTTCATTCTTTACGAACGCTACTCCTGCCGTCCTTCCAGGTGTTCAAGCTCGCGATTTCATTGTGATGAATTCTGTACACGTTGACCGGGCCGGCATACGCAAGTTGATCCAAAATTTAAAAATTTCGTCGTCACCAGGCGTCGATGGCATTTCTTCTAAATTTTTGAAAAACAATGACGTTCATTTCTCAATTATTCTGTCGAGACTTTTTGATCAGTCATTAGAAGAAGGTGTTCTCCCAGAGGACTGGAAGGTGGGGAAAGTGGCTCCCTTGTTTAAATCAGAAAACGCTCATAGTCCCGGGAATTATCGCCCCATTTCACTAACCAGTGTACCATGTAAACTTCTCGAACATGTAATTTACACCCACGTCGTGAGTTATCTTGAAAGTAACGCCTTCTTTAGCATTCACCAACACGGGTTTAGGAAATATTATTCATGTGAGACACAGCTTCTGGCCTTCACTAACGATTTATTCTCTGCTGCTGATCGTTCATCTACTGTTCATTGTATCTTCATAGATTTTTCAAAAGCCTTTGATACCGTCTGCCACAAGTTACTTCTTCTGAAACTAAACGCGCTTAATATTGATGCTAACGTCTTAAAGTGGATTGAATGTTTCTTATCTAACCGCACCCAGTTTCTAACTGCTAACGACCATTGTTCCCCGACTATCCCTGTAACGTCCGGCGTTCCGCAAGGTTCAGTTCTTGGTCCCCTACTATTTCTTATCTACATCAACGACTTACCTAAAGACATTTCATCATCCATCAAACTATTTGCCGATGACTGTGTAATTTACCATGAAATCCGGACTAACGCAAATAATCTTGCCCTTCAAACAGACCTGGATCACATTTCATCATGGTGCGACGCATGGTTAATGAAGCTAAACGTTACTAAATGCAAGGCTATGCGAATTTCCCGTTGTATTTCTCATAATGTACCGTGCGACTACACACTTAACTACAGCAATCTCGATCTGGTTTCGTCCTACAAGTACCTTGGAGTATAGATTTCTAACAATCTCTCTTGGAACACGCATGTCGATTATATTACAAACAATGCGAATCGCACGTTAGGTTATCTGCGCAGAAACTTTTCTTTGGCTCCGACTAACCTTAAACTTCTGCTTTATCAAACATTAGTCCGACCCAAACTCGAGTACGCGTCATCAGTCTGGAATTCACATACCAATTACCTCGCTGACAGCATCGAGGCGGTTCAAAATCGCTCGGCACGTTTTGTCATGTCAAACTACCATCGCACGTCCAGTGTTACCTCGATGAAAGCCAATCTTCACTTACCCACTCTTTCACTGCGGCGTAAAATATCTCGCCTTTGCCTGTTCCATAAGATCTTTCATTGTATTCCGTCTTTTAGCAACACTCTTTTCTAGCCCCCATCGTACGTTTCCTCACGCAACGATCATCAGTTTAAAGTGGGCGTTCCTAGCGCCCGCACAAATTTATATTTTCAATCATTCATCCCGAAAATTGCAAATGAGTGGAACCACCTTCCCGCCTCTATCGCTGCTATCACTGACCTCACTTTGTTTAAAAACGCCCTCTCTAACCATTTCGCGTAAATTCGCCACTTAAGTCACGCTGTGTTTTCTCTTGTTAGTTGCTTTGTGTGCGCGTGTCATTCAAAGACGCAACCATGTTGAACATTGTTTTTACAACCACCCTGCCTCTTCTTCACATCACGCAGCCTTTCTTTTCTTTTATGGTTTTCAGACCGCCATTGTGCGCATATAATTTTGATTTGCTGTATTTCCTGATTTTCTGTACGATGTATACCCGCTCCTCTCTGTAATGCTTCGGCCTTGAGAGTAAATAAATGAAATGAAATGAAAAGTGAAATACGAGGCATCCCGGTCAGTGAAACTGTATAAGCTCCCGAACTTTCTGCAGAACTATGCGACTTTCCACGCTACGCGAACCTGCTCATAAATGACTCCACAAGTAGGTGCAGCTTTTCGCTTCATCCCGTCACATACCACCAACTTGAGTTTTATGATCCCTCATAGAAATCTTGGGCTGTATCAGTGTATTACTTAATAATTTATGAAAGCTGACTGGGAATAGTTTCTGCAATCTCTATTCACTTGAGCCATTACTATGACGCGAAATCACTCGCTGCGCTATTTGTTTTAAAATTTATTTAATGGTAAGAGCATTCCCGCGGCCCCGCCGTGGTGGTCTAGTGGCTAAGGTACTTGGCTGCTGACCCGTAGGTCACGGGATCAATTCCCGGCTGCGGCGGCTGCATTCCCGATGGAGGCGGAAATAATGTAGGCTCGTGTGCTCAGATTTTGGTGCACGTTAAAGAACCCCAAGTGGCCGAAATTTGCGGAGCCCTCCACTACGGCGTCTCTCATTATCATATGGTGGTTTTGGGACGTTAAATCCCACAAATCAATCAATCAGAGCATTTTGGCTTCCGTGTTATCGATGGAATCAGCTGGTCATTGCAAGAGCTGCGTTGCCACTACGCCCTCATTGTCCTGGCGATTGTATCGTTGTTTGAAAATGTAAAATTGCAGAATCTTTGCGACTATTCGAGTTTGATGATCGATTCAGTAGTATTGAAGACAACAGTGCGAAGGAATGTCATCTTGGTGGGATGATTCTTTTGCCAAATCCAGAACACATGTCAGCCGAGGTTCCACGTATTATTTGGTTTAGAATACTGCTGCTTCAACTCGACGTGTGAGAATTGTTTATGCTAATTACGCTTAATTGTGAACGAGGTTGGCCCGTGAGAACCAAAACACGGGTTTCTACGAAAAGAACGTTTACTTATCCGGCTGTTTGCATTAGTTCTAACTAATTAAAGTATGAGTCTTTTACTTGATTGCGCTGGCTATACCTCAACGTTACAGCTGTGGCGTTAATCTTTTGTGTTAGCGTACCACACACACACAAAAAAACGATCTAGCCACATGACTTGCATGCTTAATATTTACCGTATTTTGCTGACGTCAAAGTGGCTCTAGTAGAGTCCCGACAGACTGAAATAACTACGTATTCCCCGCTACGACTTGGTATTGTACTTACCGTTAAACCAGCAGTACAGAGATTGACGTCAGTACGAGATAAGAAAACGGAAACATCCACTTTGGTTTCACTTTTTCACCGCCAGCTCCCGTTTAGTACGCAACTGTTAATCACTTCATGTCAGTACCACGTGCGCACTGACGTGTTTCCCGCAAGGGCTGGTGCGTGTCGACACCGTCATACGTGGAGTAATTAGGCGCTGTCATTTGTAGCAGCAGACACGAGACGAGTTCCAGGCTTCTTGTCTTTATGGCTTCAAGTACGCTTACCACTCAAATTTTAAGCTTCCTAATAAATTACGCACTGCCGAGTGACACGCTAGCTTCTTCAACAGGCAGGCATGGAAAACTTTCAAGATAGTAGAGGTCGTTAATTAAAACTATGTTTCCCGCTTAGCGCTCATGTTCTCGGGGTAGTGTCTATAATGAAAGCAAAAATACGCATTTTCTGGCCGTTCCTTGTTTCATTCAATATATTGCACAAATCACACAACCTTTATGCCTTTATATATGTTATTCTGTACAAACTGAAATACGAACTCCAGTGCTTGGAGTGAAATACGTTTCCTAGTGATTATAGGAATAAAAAACATGAAAGCTCTAGTGCCACTGTGAGTAAACTCTAACGATGGCAAAAATAAAACAAAAAAGAAACACTTCGTGCACCTTGATGAAACAGTGAAGCTGGCCGCACTCATTTCTCCAGCCAAATTAGTTTGCATGTTTAGTGAATTTTTCAGATGTGTTTCATCACTGCTCTCGTCAAACACTCGTTGTTAAGCTATGATGTGGTAGTGGTACTACCACATTGCCCAAACACAAAGTGTCACATCCCAGTGCATGGTAACGCGCACGCTATTTGTAGAGCTAGGTGCTGCCTTCTTCCTTTCTTGATTAGCTTATGTGCAGTGATATTTATACAATTTTCGTAGCACACATGAATTTACCATCATGAGAGTTTCATGGAGGTCGCACAGATATTTGTGGCGCATACCCGTTCACGATGCCCACAAGCGTTACCGCGGGTTTCCGAAATGACAATGTCGATCAAGAATTGCTTCGTAGGTAAAAATATATAATAATAAAAACGCAGCGTGACTCTGAATCAACGAACAAGGAGGAAAGCAGGCGCACCTATAGAGTTCCAAGATTGCGTACGATTATTCGGCGCTACTGTTCTGACTGCCCTGATCGTGTACTAAGCATTGTCTCTATAGATCGAAAGCAGAGAAATGATGTATTTATTCATGTTTAGAAAACGTGGTATAATGTCACATTCTGGAACACTGGAGGGCGAACAGGTGCTCAACACTTGATTATGCACAATCCATACAATGAGGGACCACATCCTTTGAACGACATAGTGTGCCGCAGTCTGATAGAGTCACATTGGATTATCATGAAATGCTCATTCGACTATATTGTTTCTTCCTACCTGCCACATTCTGCGTCTCACGTGCATTTGCCCGACGTTTGGGACGGGACCACAAAGCGACAATCACGTGTGATGACATCGCATTGCGACGTCTTGTTATGACTTCGCATGATGGCAATGATCACACCTGATGATGCACTTGCATGACGTCATCGTTGACGCATTTCACCTATCGGTTTTTATCTGCTTAAATCGCCTGAAAAAGCCTCTCCTCAAGGTGTCTCTCCACGAAACACATAAGGAGTTTGTTTTAAAACACTTATGAATCATACTGTCACGGGCTCGTGACGTGGCCGAAGACAGGAGACTTCGTGTTGGGATTTAACTGTTTATTTGGGCGAACCTGTGCCCGGTAAACGGAAAGTCCAATTACAGCAGTAGTCTTGCACAGATAGCAGTCTCGGACTGATAGCGGCGAACGGAGCGTCGGCCTTCGATCAACAACTGACAAGCGGCGAAGCGCGTCGGCATTTTATACTCTTGCCGTTATCACTGGCGGTGGCGTAGGTTCCAGAACAATCTGTACCGTTCGCACAGTGGGCGTGATCTTATGGAAATGATCTACTACAGTCTGGAACCTTCTCGAAAACTGCAGGCGCGGTTTGCGCTGAGAATCGTGTGGTGTTTTGGGACGATAACAAAAACTTAGGAAATGGAACGTGGCATTGCCCCCCTCTGAAAAAAAGGCATCGTCCCGATGCTTTAACTAAAGATGAAAGTACCATAATAATGCAAGAAAGTACAATGAATAAATTACGATACAACAATAATACAAACAAACACTGGTTCAGTTTGTTAACGCGCATGAAACGGCTTGAGGCGCGCGACATGGACAACTTCAGGTCGCGATCGGCGTCGTTGAGAGTTCGTGATGCTGTCGGGGACAACCTCGTAATCATGTGGGCCGAGACGTTGAACCACCCTGTACGGTCCGAAATACCGTCGCAGAAGCTTTTCATTTAGTCCACGTCGGCGTATCGGCGTCCACACCCAAACACGTTCACCGGGCTGGTATTCCACGAAGCGTCGTCGAAGGTTGTAACGGTGGCTGTCGGTCGTCTGTTGATTCTTGATACGGAGACGCGCAAGTTGTCGAGCTTCTTCGGCGCGTTGAAGGTACTCGCTCACATCGAGGTTTTCTTCGTCGGTGACGTTGGGTAACATGGCATCGAGCGTCGTTGCCGGGCTCTTTCCGTCGACCAATTTGTATGGAGATATCTGCGTCGTCTCCTGCATTGCCGTGTTGTATGCGAAGGTCACATACGGAAGAATGGCGTCCCAAGTCTTGTGTTCGACATCGACGTACATTGATAGCATGTCGGCGATCGTCTTGTTAAGCCGCTCGGTGAGGCCGTTGGTCTGTGGGTGGTACGCTGTCGTCCGGCGGTGGTTTGTTTGGCTGTATGCCAAGATCGCTTGAGTTAAGTCGGCAGTGAATGCGGTTCCTCTGTCGGTGATAAGGACCTCCGGGGCGCCGTTACGTAGGACGATATTTTCGACGAAGAACTTAGCTACCTCGGATGCACTGCCTTTTGGCAGTGCTTTTGTCTCGGTGTAGCGGGTGAGGTAGTCGGTAGCTACCACGATCCACTTGTTTCCGAAAGCTGACGTCGGGAACGACCCCAGTAGGTCCATACCAATCTGCTGGAAAGGTCGGCAAGGTGAATCAATTGGCTGCTGAAGTCCCGCTGGCCTTGTCGGTGGTGTCTTGCGTCGCTGACAGTCCCGGCATGTTCTCACATAACGAGTGACGTCGGTGGTAAGGCGTGGCCAGTAGTACCTTTCTTGTATCCTCGCGAGCGTGCCAGACACACCGAGGTGCCCTGCCGTCGGATCGTCGTGCAGGGCCTGCAGGAGTTCTGGTCGCAGAGCTGAAGGTACCACAAGAAGGTACTTAGCTCGAAGCGGTGAAAAGTTTTTCTTTTGCAGAAGACCGTTTCGTAGAAAGAACGACGCAAGTGCGCGCTTGAATACCTTCGGGACTTCGGCGGTCTTGCCTTCGAGGTATTCTATGAGCGCCTTAAGTTCCGGGTCAGCCCGCTGGCGTTCAGCGAAGTCGTCGGTAGTTATCGTTCCCAAGAAGTAGTCGTCATACGGGTCGTCGGGTAACGGTTGGTCGACAGGCACACGAGAGAGACAGTCGGCGTCGGAGTGTTTTTTGCCGGACTTGTAAATGACAGTAATGTCATATTCTTGACGTCTCAGGCTCCATCGTGCGAGGCGACCTGAAGGGTCCTTCAAGGTGGCTAGCCAACACAAGGCGTGTGGTGGTCGCTCACAACTTTGAAGGGCCTGCCGTAGAGGTAGGGGCGAAATTTCGACGTAGCCCAGATGATGGCGAGGCACTCCTTTTCTGTTGTGGAATAATTTGCTTCTGCTTTGGATAGCGATCGGCTGGCGTAACTAATAACCCTTTCAAGTCCATCAGCCCTCTGCACAAGAACGGCGCCAAGACCTACGCTGCTTGCGTCAGTATGTATTTCTGTCTCGGTGAATTCGTCGAAATAGGCAAGTAACAGAGGCGTCTGGAGGCGATGTTTAAGCTCCTTGAAAGCGTGTTCCTGTGGCGTTTCCCACTTGAACTCCACGTCGGCCTTGGTAAGGTTAGTGAGAGGATCGGCGATGCGGGCGAAGTTTTTCACGAACCGCCTATAATAGGCACACAGGCCCAGAAATCGGCGCACGGCTTTCTTGTCAGTGGGCGGCGGGAAATCTGCGATGGCGGTTGTTTTCGGTGGATCGGGACGAACTCCAGACTTACTGATAACATGCCCCAGAAACAAGAGCTCCTCATACGCAAATCTGCACTTTTCTGGCTTCAGTGTGAGTCCGGAAGTCTTGATGGCTTGAAGTACAGCTTCAAGGCGCCGAAGATGCTCGTCGAAACTCGAGGAAAACACGACGACGTCGTCCAAGTACACAAGGCCAGTCTGCCACTTCAATCCTGCCAGTACTGTATCCATAACGCGTTGAAAAGTTGCAGGCGCTGAGCAAAGGCCGAAGGGCATCACCTTAAACTCGAAGAGGCCGTCCGGTGTTATAAACGCCGTCTTCTCTCGGTCTCTTTCGTCGACTTCGATTTGCCAATAGCCAGTCTTGAGGTCCATTGACGAAAAGTACTTGGCGTTATGGAGCCTATCAAGTGCGTCGTCTATTCGTGGGAGAGGATACACGTCCTTTCTTGTGATTTTGTTCAGGCGGCAATAATCGACACAGAAACGTAGGGTCCCATCCTTTTTCTTCACTAACACCACGGGGGATGCCCATGGACTCTTGGACGGCTGGATAATGTCAATCCGCAGCATTTTATCAACTTGTCTCTTTATGGCCTCACGTTCTTGCGTCGAAACCCTGTACGGACTCTGACGGAGTGTTCTGGCATTTTCTTCGGTTATAATGCGATGTTTCGTGATTGGGGTCTGCCGAATTTTCGATGACGACGAAAAGCAATCTTCGTATTTCAGGAGCAAGGCCTTGAGCTGTTCTTGCTTATCGTTAGGAAGTCTGGGATTGACGTTGAAAGCTATGGGAGGGGCTTGGTTCCTCTGAGCAGGTTCCGCAGAATCGGCGAGGGCGAAAGCACTGGTGGCTTCGACAATTTCTACGATGTATGCGACCGTGTTTCCTTTGTTCACATGTTTGTACTCATTGCTGAAATTTGTGAGCATAACGGTTGCTCTGCCTCCCCGCAGTTCTGCAATTCCTCTTGCGACGCAAATATTTCGGGTGACCAACAGATGCTGACTGCCTTCAACGACGCCTTCCAAGTCAGGTGATTTAGGAGCGCCGACTGAAATAATGACGCTAGAGCGAGGCGGAATGGTGACTTGTTCTTCCAGCACATTCAAGGCATGGTGTCCTGACGGCGTGCACGGCGGTAGTGCTTCTTCTGTGGATAACGTTATCGACTTTGTTTTTAGGTTGATGACAGCACCATGGAGGCATAAGAAGTCCATGCCAAGGATGACATCTCTCGAGCAACGCTGTAGAACTACGAAGTCTGTAGGATAAATACGGCCGTTAATGGTGACTCTTGCTGTGCAGATTCCTGCAGGCGTTACCAGATGACCACCGGCTGTGCGGATTTCAGGGCCTTTCTAAGCTGTCCTAACTTTCTTTAACTTTGTGGCGAACGACCCACTGATGACAGAATAGTCGGCTCCAGTATCGACGAGAGCGGTCACACTGTGGCCGTCGATAAGAACGTCGAGGTCGCTAATTCGCCGTCTCGCATTACAGTTAGGGCGTGGCGTCAGGTCACGGCTGCGTCGGCTTGTTCCGCTGCTTCCATGTTGCGTCGTCAGGCCACCTTCGGTAAGTGAGATTTTGCCGTCAGGGCTTTGCCTGGTTGGCGTTGTGTTCAGAAAGCTCCGTCGCGGCGTCGTCGTCGTCGGAGGATCTTCGGTAGTTCGTCGCACAGCAACCGCACATCCACCGGTTGCTGCCCTTAGTTTCCCGGATACGGGCTAGGAGACCGGCCCCGCGTTGGGCCGGAGTACTGCCGGGGGTGCGGCGACATGCGGCGGCTGGGCGACGGCGAACGGGAAGGACTTCGGGGTGTCCATTGAGTTCCTGTCAGGTAGTCGGCGATGTCACGTGGCCGTTCCCCTGGCTGCGGACGTGGTGCATCGACGGCGAAGCCACGCAGTCCCATCTGTCGGTACTGGCAACGGCGGTAAGTGTGCCCGGCCTCGCCGCAGTGGTAGCACAGTGGGCGGTGGTCAGGAGTGCGCCAGACGTCGGTTTTCCTCGGCGCACTGCGCTGGCCCGCTGGTGAACGGTAGGTCGTCAGTGGGGGTGGCGGCGGCGGTGGTGTTTGGCGACAGAAGTGTGACGGGGCGGCGTTTTGGCGTGGATGGGGAGGAGCGTTGTGGCGCACTGCAGCGGCGTAGCTCATAGTTTCTGGCTCGGGCAGTGGTGTTTGGGGAATTCGAAGTGATTGCCGAACTTCTCGCACAATGTCGGCGATCGAATCCACTTGAGGGTGCGCCGAAGGCAACAGTTTGCGCAGCTCTTCCCGCACGATCGCTCGGATTGTTTCACGCAGGTTTTCGGAGTCACTGGTTTGAGCAGCAGCGCATTCTGGAGTCAGGCGACGATTATACTGTCTGGTGCGCATGTCAAGGGTTTTTTCGATGGTGGTCGCCTCGGATACAAATTCTTGGACGGTGTTCGGTGGATTCCTCATTAGTCCCGCGAAGAGCTCCTGTTTGACCCCTCGCATGAGGAAACGAACTTTCTTCTCCTCAGGCATGTCTGGGTCAGCGTGAGTAAATAGGCGGGTCATCTCCTCTGTGAAAATTCCAACCTTCTCATTTGGTAGCTGAACCCGGGTATCTAGTAGAGCAGCGGCCCTCTCTGCGAGCGACGCTCGCGAACGTTTGCAGGAATGCGCCGCAGAAAACATTCCAGGTTCGGAGTGTGGACTCTCGATTTTCGAGCCAGGTCCTTGCGGTGTCTTCCAAATAGAAGAACACACGACGCAGCTTTTCGTCAGGGTCTCAGTGGTTGAGGGTGGCCACACGGTCGTATATTTCTAGCCAGGACTCCGGGTCTTCGAACGATGACCCATGGAAAATTGGTGGTTCCCTGGGTTGATGCATGACCATCGCGGGCTGGGACGCTGCGGTTGTCCTTGTCGCTGCAGTCGCTGTCATGGCCTTGGTCTTCCGCGCCTTGTCTTGTAGAAGCCCGTACTCCGGTGGTAGCCCTTGCTGTCGCTGCTCCTGGTTGGTGTCGGTGTCTTTTCCGCGACGTGGGCTGGGTTCACGGCTTGACGGGGGCGTCCGGTACATGAACGAAGCAGCACCTCCACTAGATGTCACGGGGTCGTGACGTGGCCGAAGACAGGAGACTTCGTGTTGGGATTTAACTGTTTATTTGGGCGAACCTGTGCCCGGTAAACGGAAAGTCCAATTACAGCAGCAGTCTCGCACAGATAGCAGTGTCGGACTGATAGCGGCGAACGGAGCGTCGCCCTTCGATCAACAACTGACAAGCGGCGAAGCACGTCGGCATTTTATACTCTTGCCGTCGAATGTTCTAGCGTTATCACTGGCAGTGGCGTAGGTTCCAGAACAATCTGTACCGTTCGCAGAGTGGGCGTGATCTTATCGAAATGATCTACTACAGTCTGGAACCTTCTCAAAAACTGCAGGCGCGGTTTGCGCTGAGAATCGTGTGGTGTTTTGGGACGATAACAAAAACTTAGGAAATGGAACGTGGCAATACGATGGCGTCATACCGCGACATCTTTATTGACGTGGGTCGCGTGCGTTTTCGTGTCACTTCATTTGCTTCCATCGTTTGCTCGAAGGGCCTCTCAACGACACACTCATGTGTTCTGTCTCAAAATGCTTATTTATGATTTTCGTTTGGGCAAACATGTCTGTCGGCCCATTACAGGAAAATATTTCCCATTGAAATATCTGAAAGTTTCTCGCACTAAAGGCACCAGATTTGTTAGTTGTAGGTTTTAGCAACCTCCCTGAATTCTTCGGGTAACGAAACTTTTTAAGATGATAATCCCAGCCGCATCAACCCATTTACGATGGAAGCGGAAAGGCTCGATGCCCGAGTAATCGGATTTGGGTGTGCGTTAAATGCCACCAGTTGTTTGAAATACGCAGAATCGCACACTACGGCATCTCTCACTATGATATCACGGTTTTGGTAAGTTTATTCATGATAAATATTCTTATGATTATTCTTAACAGCAAGGAAAAGCGTTTTGTAAGTGGTATCCGTGAAAAGAAATTGTTCCTAGTAAGTAAATTACGTGAGAGGCGAGCCTGGCAGGCAGCGTGTAGATTGATTTGCTCGCTTGTCCGAGTGAAATACGATCCGAATCGTGACCTCATTTCGTTATAACTTTCGTTGAGGTGAAATCAAGCGGGCTGTTCAAGCAAGAAGCCACGCCTTCACATTAGCGTGCAGATCATGTTCAATTTTTCTCATTTTCTTTGGAGTACACCCTGATGGCATTAGACGACAAGATGGTTTTACGCAAAGAACCGGCGAACCTCCCAGAAGTTGTCAAGTCGAGCTACCAATATGTGAATGTTTTAGTAACGCCTGGCCGACCCTGAATATTGACAATGTGGTAGGGTCTGAACCTTCGTTCACTCTTGGGGTGTGTTTAACACTTATAGGCTCAGATCAACAACACGTGTCATCATCAACGTCCCTACCAATCATTTCAATGTCCCCTACGGCATGCATTCTCGCGTCACTTGGAGAAATATTTGTAGGTGGTTGTATATATAGAAATGGATGAAAGTTTTGTAGCTGCCACCTTCGCTATAGTAATATGTGAAGTATCAGAATTTCTGAGCCTGTGCTCTCATGAAGAATTCTGTGGGCAGGATCACAGCACCTCAATATGCTCTCATAAGCCTGAAGGAGGCCTTAGACAACATGATTTCGTAAGAAGATAATGCAGCAAGCGTGATCCTGGAAATGTTAAGAAGGAAGGCCAGTCGCCAATCAAAAAGAATGCGTAAAGACGGTATACAAGTTTTGCTAACTTCACCCACATCCTATAAAGAAGATATAGCACCTATGAATGCGAGTGAACGCCTCTACTGGGGCTTTTTGAGATTCAGGCCGCACATTATACTGTCAGCAAGTACGTGGTTTTGTTTCCATTCACAATTCAGTTCGGCTATCTAACTGTCTACGAGGAACAGTGCTTTACAGGGGCTCTTTGGGTGGGCTAGCATGCACTTTGTTTTTGCTTTATTGTAGCGTCTTGCTAAATGTGATTAGAAGGCGTATGGAATGGAAACAAAAATTTGTTGAGCAGCGAGTCAGCGCTCGCTCGTGTTCCTTTTGTACTACGTCTTTGTCTCATTCGTTCTGTACGTAAACATGTTGCGTAAATGTGAGCAGAGTGTGTGCAATTAGCTGTCGTTTGTTCGCTGTTTTCTGTCAGTCTTAACACGTGCGAAAGCATGCGACGTGATGCGCGAAGCCCGCTTGTTTCAGCTGCATGAGTATAAAAAAACTCATTACCTGAAGCAAAGCCCTCGTTCTCATTACGAATCTACTTCCGCGGTTACGAAAGTGGTTGCGGTTGGCGCTAACTGTTTCGCAGTTTCGACGACAGAGCGAGGTGCGAGTGGAGTGACACGCTGGATCACTAGAGCCTTCATCATTTACGAGGCTGTAAGTCCGGCTTGTCTCATTAGGGGCACGGCCTGGAAATACGCCACAATGAGGGTTCCTCATTCCCTCCCTCTTTTTTATTTTCTCTAGTTCTTCGAAGAGTTCTTACTTTCTTAAAGTTGCAGGGTAGAGAAATTTCCGTTTCCTACACGTAATAATATACGAATTTATGTGATGATTGATATGTGGGGTTTAACATTTCAAAACCATCCTATGAATATGAGAGACGCCGTAGTGGAGGACTCCAGAAATTTCGACCACCCGGGGTTCTTTAACGTGCGCCCAAATCTGAGCACACGGGGCTACAACATTCCCGCCTCCATCGGAAGTGCAGCCACCACAGCCGGGATTCGATCCCGCAGCTTGCGGGTCAGCAGCCGAGCATCTTAGCCACTAGACCACCGCGGCGGGGCCGGATTTATGCGCTGCTGTATTTGATCTGAAGCCTGAGTTATTATGAAAAAACTAGTTGAATAGGAAATTTTTCTTTCGCGAAATTGGCTGGACGAACGATTTTCTCAGTCCACACCGTAGTTTGTTTATGCCGCGTTACAGTTACACTGCGTTTTACTTACTAACCATTTACGTGGTGTCCTGCTGTTATATTGTAGCACCCCTCGCAAATGTTCTGTTCACATTACTACACTTGTGCGACCAGTTACTTTCTCTCAAATTTTCAACTTCTACAGTTTGACTCTGAGAACAGCGCATTTTACGAACACGAAGGTGGGAGAGTGGTTTACTCACAGCAGCTGTAGTGTTTTAGCTCTTAAATGATACTTGAATTTACCAGTGGCACTGAGAAAAAAAGCAGCGGAACATGAATTCAGTCGGAAAGGAGGCTCATTTCCAGCGGAGCAGGTGGGCAGCCAGCTGGTTTTGGGCACCCGTGGCTTTTACCCTCTCACCTGTTTTTTTCCTACCCTTTGATATACTATATCATACAATACCCTGGTTTCTGTCTTCCTTCATTTCGTTTTAGTGCCTGCTCTTCTATATATATATATATTTTCTCCCTATATCTAAATCTTCATTTTTCTTTCTATTTTTGTACTTCTTTCTATTCCCATATTTTTCTCTTTCTCCTTTTTTTGTGTACATTTCTTCATTTATCGCTTTATTGTAATCGTTTTCTCGCCTTGAGTCGTTTTTTCTCGTTATGTATTTCATTTCTATTCATTCTGCCCCCTCTCTTTTTTCAATTCTTTCTTTGTTTTTGTTATCTCCTCCTACTTTCTCTTCTCGCTTTCATTTCACTTTCCTACTACCTTCCTATACAATACTCTATACAAGGTATACGCTATGCTCTTCTAGGCGATGATCGGCTGCACTCTGGCACAGGCTCCGATTTGATCCACCTCATCAGGTCGAGTTTTTCTTCACAAAGCTGTTCTTTCTGCCATATATTTTTTTGGTGAATTCAATTATTGAGGTATTTTGAAACAATCTCTCGTTAAACGTTTTGTTATTATAAACAAGTACTTTGATATAGCAAGGCATCACTCGTTTCATGACCGACCCCCACAATAGGTAGCGCGAGGTTAAAAGGGTCAACTGATTAACCATACACGTATGCAGTTTCTGGTAGCTTCGAACTACAAAGGGGCTATTGGTAACGTTTCCTTTCGTAACACCTTGGACACCTTGCTGAATACCGCAGATTTGATTTTGTCATATCAGTTTTTTTTATGTATAATTCCTCTGTGAGCTGAAAAATAACGTTCCTTCTGCGCGATAATGACAAACGAATGTACCCTTCTGGCGGCACATGGCTTCACATCGAATGAGTATTACACAAAAAACGGCAGATAAAGCAACGAGACGAAAAGAGCACCTGCGCTAAGCTCTAAATTATTTATATTTGAGAACATATATCAATTTATGTACACTAACTGACATCGCAATGTTTCACATAAGCGTGATACTGGTACCTACGTTGAACTCGAATTTATTAGAAAGGCCGACCAAACACGGAGAAATACACAGTACGCATGGTGACAAAAGATGCTGCTGTCACATTCCTAAGCTACACTGGCAAATAAAAAAACATTGTAACTGAAGTTGTGTTCCAGGGGCGAAAAACGCTCGGCTGTCGTCCCCAAGCGCAATCAAATTTGCTGACATAATGCCCTAGAGATTGAATTTTAGTGCCTTGAAAAATTTCATGAGTAACGCAACTGAAAACATTTTTGATATGTTGATTCCTATTCGTCATGTTGCGATTTGAACCCTCCTCGTTTCCGGTCATTGGAGATCGAACCATCAATCTCTCAAAACTGAAATACGCTTCTCTGTATACTGATACGTGCACTTATTTATAAGGAAGCTATTACTTGGAATTTTATGGCTACTACTCTGGCGCATTTTCAATGGGCTAGCTTGGTAAACAAGTTACAACACCAAATATATGTAACAGAAAAGACATGCGCACGGCACATATTTTCTGCTCTATGTTTCCGGGTATGCCTTGTTCTGCGTCCCTCTGATTCATATCAAGTACAAAACAGCTGGGAAATAAGGCATGATGGTAGTTCCCGCTATATGTTTCTCTTTTGTCTTCAAATGATTCATGAACAAAAGCTATCATTTTCGAAACAAACACAATTTTTTCCCAGCTTGGTCTCCCGTTTTATTTCATTGGGTTTATTTACTACCCTTAAACAAGTGAGGCACGTGAGCCTTCTTAATGGCTCAAGCACTGACTAGGGAACGTACTTGCGGCTTACTAGAGAGAGAGAGAGAGAGAGAGAGACAGATACTGACCACTTCAAAATATTTTCTCAAGGCACTATCTATTGCATGAAACAGTGTGTTTTTTTAAAAACAGATAATAAGTACTGTTTTCTTCACATATTTCTTCCCGAGTTGAATGTATTGGAACCACGCTCCAGACAGCACTGATTAAAATAAAGTGAGAGAGTGCACCAGTCTGACAATAACTGTAGGCCACAAAGCAAAAGCTTAAGCTGCAAAGAAAAATGCTGTCCGAAAATTTGTACCATATCACTCACAACTAAGCGCTTGCAGGGAGAGAACCATCAAGTAATAAAACAGTAAGAGCGCATTAAATGGACAGTGGTGCAATTTTTTGCTGTGTATAGCTATCAGCGGGCGTGACTGAGAAGAACTGTCAATTTCATTGCCATCTTCTTGACAGCTATGAGAGTAGGCGTAAAATGAACTACATTAACTGCATTTCGACAGCTTGCTGATGCCGTTCTGCAGTTTCCATCTCTAAACAAAAGAAAACATGAAAGAAAAGAGAACAATGGGCGTTAAATTCACCGCCTTTAAGATAAATGTCTTTGAGAAGCCCTTGGATTCAGCCTCTACCTGAATGAACTGTAGCGAGGATGGCGTGGAAGATGCGATTCTATTTTTGCTATTTCTTGTTTTCTTATCACTTTGTTGCACGAATGATGCGCGCCGCCTACTCTGTCTTCGAGGATTCAGATTCACCAGACCTGTCAGGTAAAGGGATTTCATGCGCTGTCACCATTGAATTTGTCACAGTGCACGTCCTCGAGCCATTCTACACTCCTTCCTATTTCACAAGAAATGGCAAAATACGCTCGGGGAAAAAAGAAATCTCACAAAAACTTATCCACCTCAATTTTTTGTAGGTATATAAAAATGAAATTTCGGCGTAATAACGTCATGTAAACTGCATCTCTTGTAATAGTTGTTTTACCATATGGGAAAGGACAACAATATTCTCAGAAAAAAATGTGCCGCATTGTTTTTCTTTGAAGTATCGTGTTTTAAATTGATGCAACTTTGTCATTTTATATTATTTTACTTAATGCTGGGGAAGTTTGGTAGCATCGAAGGAATTTTGAATAGCACCATAATAAAGCAAAAAATTCAGGTGCAAACAGAAGGAAACAAACAGGTGTGTCTATAAAGCTGTTTTCAAACGACCAATGCCTTCTTTATCTCTTTTAATGCCATTGCTAACGCGCGCTCCTCAATGAAAGCCGTTCGTTCAACTTAGTTCAGGGAATCATCATGATGCGACGCCAGTCATAAGGTAGAGCTGCTTACGTCACTTGTGCGTCCTAACGCCTTGTACACCACGCAGATGCGATAGACTTGTTTCCCTTTTCAGTATCATATTTCGGTTACATTTGTTCCTTCACGGTCCTTCTGTGTGGCACGAAGCAATGCCGCCACCGCGCCTCGCAGCGCCCTTAAAGTGCGCGCAAGCAGTAGCATCACAGGGACGCTTACACATTGGTTATCCGCATAGAACCACCAGCATTGTGAGTACGAGAAATTCAAGACGCTACCCCACAGATCTGCAAACTGCTGAATAAGAGAAAAAGCCTTCCTATGATTTCCTTCATAAGGCACCACGTAAATGGTTCTCTTCCCCGTGACCACAAAGCACACGCGAATGTTTGGCGGTGGGCTAGAGTAGAAACGGGCTAGAGGGTGGTGAATAGCCGAAGCAGGCGCACCAGGCTGGCATTGAAAAAATATAGAAGGCGCTGACGCGACGAACAGAGTCGTGATTTGAACACACGGATTGTGTACTACGTCTCCACACGTCGGTCTTTCCCGCGTCCAACCTTTGGTGCGCGTGGAGGGCGTCGTGAAACGACCAAAGCCCAAATCACAGTTGGAGTCTTGGGGAAGTGGCGTGGAAATGCTCACTTGTAGCGTGATGTCTCCCCGGTCGTATGACTGCTGGTTGCGGAAAGATCCGAATCACGTCACCTGTCAAGTGACGAAACTAATTCACCTGCGAGCACGTCGCTCGTGTGAATACAGCTTAAGCTGCTGCAAATGTTTTATATTCTTCGCGTAGTCAACGGGCTACATTATTAGTGCATGCGTGCTTCGGTATGAACGCAGGCAATCTCCGTAACTTATCAAACAGGTGAGACATCACGAAGCAGGAAATTTAATTGTGCTGAGACAAGTCTGAGACACAGAAAACAAAGTGATCCTGAGAAAAAGGGAAGAGGCCTTGCCCGATGAGAAAAGTGGGCTCATGCTGCATGCCTGGCTTCTTTCTTTCTTTCTTTCTTTCTTTCTTTCTTTCTTTCTTTCTTTTTTTCTTTCTTTTTTTCTGTCTTTTTTCTTTCTTTATTTATTTATTTATTTATTTCCTTCTTTCTTTCTTTCGTCCAGGTGCTGTGTCAGCGCAACGTTTTATTTGCTATGGCCGACGACAAGTGTCGTGCGCTCATATGCTGGCAACAAAAAAATCTGGCAACGTGAAATGACCTGTCACCTTGGTGAAACGTCACACTGTCGTGTCATGAATAGTTGATCACCGAAGGGCATAAGCTACGACAAACAAGTTCACACGTTGCGTTGCCTGCACGCGTAGAAAAAAAAAACAACCGAATCGATTCCTGACTGCTCATAAATAGTGCTAGTCAGTTGATTTTAACAAGTGTATCAAGACTTTTGCAGGAGTGAGCAGCGCAGGTGCACCCTACCATGGTTCTCAAAAACATGTATTCAGTACAGCGCGCGTGATCTAAGCGACCTAACACTCTGCCAACGTTAAGCTTATCGTACTCGTATGGTGTACAGTTGCATTGGAGTTAGTGTGTTTTGCCAAACAGGTAAGGCTGTATGACGGGCTAGAATAATTGATCTTGTGGAGTGAAAGCTGACGTATACCGATGTAGTGGCAAGTAGAGCTTGAACTTGCGCTATAAAAGAAAGATTTCTCCGAAAAGAGCACATCCGTGACCAAGGCTTTCTAGAATAATGGATAAGTAGTTGAGTTGGTATGGGTTAAAAACTTGAGCAGCATTAGACAACCAACAAACAAGTATCTTCTTGCATGCTCGCCATGCTGAATGACTAAGCTATAACTCGGGGGTACAACACTGATGCTCTTGCCTTATTTAGATGGGGGCAAAATAGGACACCCACGTAAGAATAATTCTAGGTTATTGTTCCATATTGTCGGAGGGTCAGATATAAACCAGCCTCCCTCCTATCCTACGAAGCGTGGGAGCTTGGGCAAAATGGTAGGACATAACTGAATTCAGGAACAGCGCAACCTACAAGTAGTTACTTCGTAACTACGGAAGCGAAAAAAAACAAGGACCGAAAACAGCGCTCTTTCCTGTCCTTGTTTTTTTTTTCGCTTCTGTAGTTACGAAGTAACTACTTGTAGGTTGCGCTGTTCCTGAATTCAGTCAGTCCTATCCTACATTCACACTTTTTCCAATTCCGATTCCGGAATATACTTATAGTATTGCCACATCAGTGTGGGTATTCAGCTTGACCAGTGTACTAAGCAAAGCTGTTTAGCGTGGCATACGTGCCATTTGAACGTGGTCTTTTCAGTTCCCAGACGTTTTCAGGGAGGCATTTCAACATCCTGAAACCACGATAAGAATATGAAGGACGCCGTTGTGAAGCACTCCGATGTTTTCATCACACACTTCGTGTTCTTTAGCATGCACCCTAATCTAAGCACATGAGCTTTGGGCATTTACACCTACATTCAAAATGCGGCCACCGCAGCTGGGATTCAATCCCGCAACCGTCGGGTCAGCAATCGAGCACAATGACCACCAGACCACCGCGGCTAGTACGGTGTTCTTTTCATTTCACTACACTAAACATTGTACATGCGTAACATTTTGTTATCGCTAGCGCTTTGTTGGAAGAGACCGAGTCATTTGTTCGTTAAATGTATCTTTAAACTTTGAAGGCACGTTTCGAAGTTAATGCGCATTTTGTACTTATTTGGCACTACCGGTAACAATAAAAAAATAATAAATTTAGCAAAGCAGGAGTGGGTTGCAATGTTTTCGGAGAAATAACAGAGTGCTACTTTGGTGGTTATATGAAGGAGGACAAATGGAACAAAGTGTAATACGAAGCAGGCTCGAGATATGTTTCCCATTCAATTCGTCTAATACATGCAGCTTTCATGATCCCATGCGTTGTCCGAAGCCCACCTGAGAGCGCTCAAAAAGCACCGCGCAACATTGAAATCCTTCACGTGGAGAATTATCGCATGCGCTTAGGGCAACCAAAAAAAAAATACCACATATCAAAGCGCAATAAATACTAAACCGCCCAAATGCTGTAAATTGTAAATATATTGGCTGATCATTCGTCCGCAGCATCTAGGAAAAGTTGGCAAACGCGCGTAAAGAGGCTACGTGGGTGGGGAGTGTGCTACATCTGTATAGTGTAATCTCAAACGAACTGTTTTTTTTATTTATTTATGCATTTCTTCAAATATTTATTCATTTATTTGTTAGCATAATACAAAGTTCAAGCGCTTTTTTGTATGCCGAGAAAAGAAAACGTGGGTTGGAAAATGTTATGCCCTGAACTTTCACCGCCTTTTCTTTATTCCGATCTATGTCGCACAAGCCCTCATATTGTCGGCACCCAATACTCATTATCTCCGCACGTAAATTCTGTGTGATATTGTGAACGACTGGAGATTATAAATTTATTAGTGATGTGGAAACGTTGTGCCTGTAGCGAGAGCTGCCGGAGAAATGTGTAATGGGACCACCGTGGCATCCGGGGGGGGCTGAAAAACAAAAATGAACAAGTGCCGAGACAGCCAAATCAAGCGTTTTTGAAAGATTGGGTAAATAAACGGGAGATGACAGCGGCGCCGTGTCGTAACGCAGCGCCAGCGTGACAGCCGAGCCAGCCAATCGGAAAAGCTGTCTTCATAGCGGCGGAGGCCGTCACTTCCAGATCGAATGGCCCAAGTGTGGTTCAAGCGCCTCTGTCATGCAGTCGACTGCATCGTTATTCGGTGCACTCCTCGGGGCAATAAATGCGCGGCAGATGCGTCGGTAACGCCACAAGCACCGAGTTTCTTCCTGCCCCACCTCTCTCAATCTCCCCGGGCTTACTTCATGCTCTTCGTCGACATGGAAGGGCAGTGAGCCCTCACTCTGTCTCGTCATGCTCGCCTTCGGAAGGAGGTGGCGATGGAGGTTCCAAGTTATTTCAAACCCGTCTCGTTTAAAGTAGTTAGTAATTTCACATATGTCAGTTTCCGAAGGCGCGTTACGCAAGAATGTTGGCAGACTAATTGGTTAGAGCGCGTATTCAGGATGTGCAGATGATACCTGCGATAAATTAAAAGAAAGTTTGTGGTGTCTTTTTTGTTTTTTTTTTGTTTCCTTGGTTTATGTGACGTCAAATGAGAGATGTCAGTGGAGCTAAAGTTTTGACTAGGGGACTTGGCCTTATCAAATACTTGACGTCAGAGAACTGACGAGATGTCAAAGTCTCGACGAAGACGAGCCTCCGTGTTGGAGCGTTTGTCAGTAGCGGAATTTCTTGTTCGATAAATTGTTATTATTTTTAAGCCCCTCTTTCTCCCTATTTTGTTGGTGTGGCTTGTATCTAGGTACCCGAATTAAGTAGTATTACTATTATGATTAGTAATAATATTGATGATAATAATTCCTTCTAAACACGCGTTTATTATGAATTATTCTAGTATCCATTAGAGCGCCTCACTATGCGTGATATTGTACCGTGAACTTATGAAATGCGTGAAAGAAACTCGAACCTGTGTTGGCCAATGAAATGCTGCAAGATGTCACACCACTAGCTCATGGGATAGCAGTTTATAGCTACTTTTATGGTGCTCCTTATCGACCATAGGTCCTTCCACAAAAAATCATCATAGATCACCATTATCACTTCTATGCTTAGTCAAAAGCATGGCTAAAATTATGCAGAAAGCTGAGGAATCACGCGATATAAGTTTTTTTTTTAAGTAATTAATACGCAGCGCGAAAACCAGGGACAGACGATAAAAAGAGCAAACACCGCGAGCACTGACGTGAAACAGAATTTTTTTAGACAAGAAGGCGGGAAACGTAAAGCAGATAAAATGGCGCGCATGCGCGCCCTTGCGCTTACGCCTCACAAATGCGCACGAAGAATAGCAGCATATCCACGCCTTGAATGATGATGAGTTGACGAAGCTCCGAGGGATCCCATACGTAACCATTAATACCGCGTAAATTACCCACTCGAGCAAGCATACGAGGGATAACACTTGTGTACAGTATACACGATGTTTTTTATTCATTGTATAAGGTATTGAGGTGAGGACTTCGTTTTCTTTTAATTAAGACTGTCTTTTTATCAGTGAAATAAAGAGCCAATGGCACTTGTATAGGATCCTAGGTGAGCTTCGCGAATACGAGGTCAATGAACTGGCCTTTGGTTGCTTTTGGCCATATAAAGTGCATCTAGCCGGTCGTCCTTCTCGATATCTACACATGTCAACAGCCCAAATCAGCTTGACGAAGTCCCCGTGCTATCGCAACTTCTTGGGTGGGAGTGCGTTCATGATCGTCTTAATCCATGGCAGAAAGAAAACGCGTTTTAGGGGCGAAGCTCCTTATAGCGGCACCAGTTCGTCCCTCGTAGTCGTAGTAGTAGTCGTAGGGTGTAACAGGTCTTACATTTTGACCTCCAAGGTGGTGCCGGTGAGAGATTTCTTCTGTGCGTTGTTGAACAATCGCGGCGTGCGCGTTAACTAAAAGCCGAATTCTCCTGTCTCTCATTACCCCTTGGCAGCCATTGGCATGTACATTGAGCACTATCTGACAAGAAAGGGTTGCTACGTTATACCCGCTGGGTGCAACCTCCCTGGTTTTAGAAAGGTTTAGCGAGCGTTGAGCCGCAGTGCCATGAATACAGTGAACTAGCATGTAGCATGAACTCGAGGTGGTTAAAGGTGGGAAGTAGACACGAAGTGCCAACCGTAAGAAAGTGTGGGTGCGCCACCTCTCGTTTAGTCCTTGGAATGTCCGTTGGATGGCGGTGTATTGCAGGATATATGACGAAAAGATGCGAGATGGTGGTACTTGAAGTGTTGAATAGATGGACGAACGGACACACATACAGATGCATAGATGGACTTACGGATGACTGCACCGACGGTGGACGCATGGACGGACGCAGGGGCGGATGCATGGACGAACGCAGGGACGGACGCACGAACAGACACACGTACGTACGGACGGGTGAATGGACGATTGGACAGTCACACAGACGGACGCATGGATGGACGGAAGCAAGAACGAATGGACGGATGAATGCATCGCCCTATTCTCCATTATTCACTCCGCGGATATGCTGTCGTTTTTTTTTCCTTCTCTCGGTTAGGCTGGCTGGTGTGTGCCGCACACGTAGATAACAAGCGTACACCAACTACGCCAACGAAGCGTGCACCGAGTTTTGTAATCAATGAAAGCTATTGTCAGGCAACTTATGAGTGGGCGTGGTTGTGAAGCGTTGCTTATTACTTATCCACTTATGCGCTGGTCTGAGTCGTACGTGAATATTAAAGCAGAGCACGCGCAGTCAAGAAAACAGACTGAAGCACCGGCATGCAGCCGTTCTGTCTTGTTCGATTCCCAAGCCGTCCTGCCGCGGTGGTCTAGTGGCAAAGGTACTCGGCTGCTGACCCGCAGGTCGCGGGTTCGTATCCAGGCTGGGGCGGCTGCATTTTCGATGGAGACGGAAATGTTGTAGGCCCGTGTGCTCAGATTTGGGTGCACGTTAAAGAACCCCATGTGGTCAAAACTTCCGGCAGCCTCCACTACGGCGTCTCTCATAATCATATGGTTGTTTTGGGACGTTAAACCCCACATATCATTATTAGTTTTTTCACGTAGTTTTTCGTATATTTGTTTGATTTTTTTATACTCATACTGCAGCCCTACTTAAGGGTTGTTAGAAAAGATGAAGCGTGATACACTTGAAGGGATGCCAAAGTGTAACAAAATACTACAAGATATGTTACAAGCAATGCGCTACATCCAAAATTAACAAGTACTGAAAGGGTAATATAAGTGAGATACTAGCAGGGTGTTCTCCTTCGGCAAACTAAAAAATACGCATGTGTTAAGCCGGATAGTTTTTACGGTTTTGTTGTGCAGAGAAAACAAGAGTGTATTTGAATGGGTTGAAGGAGCAATGGCGGGACGGCGTAGAGGCTAGCAACCCGAATAAATGGTTTCCCCTTCTCAATAACAGGAAAATTGAGTTCCATCTGATGGCACTGGTATTTCAAGAAAAACACTTTAAATTTCTGCTCATTTTTGGGAATAAGAGCGACACTTTTCTTGAACTTCGGCACCATGATTGGTCTATCAAAGAATAAAACTATATACTCACGAAAAAAAAAGAAGAGTTGAAAAGTTTATAAAAAGAGATGTGAGAAGACGAGACGAATTACCCAAACGAGTTTGTTCCGAATCGCGGCCGACGTTTGGCAAAAGCCTCTAGCTCGATTCTCCTTAGAAAAAAACGTTCGATCGTTCTTTCACACTTGAGAGCATTCAGTACACGCTTATCTAGTTTCACAATATTTGGTGAAGCTTTTCATACACAGCTTTTGCCTTATGGTAGGAAATGTGCAAATACACGTACCCGTTTAGTGTAGCAATCGATGGTACAGTCTGAGGCTGCCTCCAAAAGCAGTTCGCATTGCACAATGGTTCATGCCGCACGGAAAAAGACAGTCGTAGCATTGAAAACCGATAAGCGTGGATTCTTGAAGACGACAATGAAAATAATAAAAAGACATAAAGAATGTTGAATGAGCGAACGTAGCACGGCCCCTACGCTTTCTGCCGAGACCTTTGCAAGTGCATTAGTGAAGGGACATGTTTATATCGACTGCATAAGATCTGATGGAGTCTGCGCAACCTGGTGGAGATAAAGAAAAAAAAAAGCTGCCCTGTGCAAACTGGAGAACAGCGGCAATTTTTTTTTCTTTTTTGTTTCTATTCTACGGAGCTAATCATCACTTGTATATAATTTTCTATCTGCTGAACCTGGCAGCCTTTTCTAAGATTATGTGACAAAAAAATGTATTCAAAATTTATTATTTAGGCAACTGGGCAAGGGCATGGAAATTCTTTGTTGGTCATGGTAATATAGTTGTGGGGTTGAGTAGAGTAGGCAGATTGAATTCGAAATTCTATGGTCATGATTGAGCTAACTTGAAAAACTGAAAAGTTTATATATATATATAAACGGTAAGGTGGAGGAAATGCAACAAATATTTTAAAATAGTGCACATTTATTTTTAATCAACTCCTTACAATTATACATAAATGCAGAAACACTATTTTAGGTTCAAGGTATGTGCTACATAGAGACCCTAATATAAAAATTATGACACGCGTGTCATGTAACAACATAACTACATGACACGCTCATGATGTGCTCGCGGCCTTTTCGCTTGCGTCACATATACCAAGTTTGGTATTACAGTATGTGAACGAATGACGAAGGTGTGCGACTGCTGCAAACATGATAATCATGAGATGCGTGTCATGTAACAACTTGACTACATGCCACGCTCATATACATGATGCGCAGGCGGCCATTTCGCTAGTTTCACTTATACCAAAGTTGGTATTGCGTGACGTGAGCGGACGACATAGGTAAATGACACGCCCAAACATGATGATCACGACATGCTTGCCATGTAAACAGATGACTACAGGACACACAGATGATGTGCTCGCGGCCGTTTCGCTAGCTTCCCATATGCCAAATTTGGTATTACGTGACGCCAATAGATGACGAAGATATGTGACGGGTGCAAACATGATAATCATGAGATGCGTGTCATGTAACAACTTGACTACATGCCACGCTCATATACATGATGCGCAGGTAGCCATTTCGCTAGCTTCACTTATACCAAAGTTGGTATAACGTGATGTCAGCGGACGACATAGGTAAATGACACGCCCAAACATGATAATCATGATATCCTTCTCATGTAACAACATGACTACATGCCACACTGATGATGCGCTCGCGGCCGTTTAGCTAGTTTACATATGCCAAATTTCGAATTACGTGACACCAATGGATGACGAAGGTATGTGACTGGTGCAAACATGATAATCATAAGATTCGTGTCATGTGTAACATGACTACATGCCACAGTCAAGAGGCCAATACATTTCGACGTGACGCGGTGCGCGTGCTCGCCGGCGTTGATTTCGTCCCGTGACGCCGGCGTTGCCACGCCAGGCGCCTGTCCTGCCATATTCTCGCAGGCACAGGCCGCGCTGCGTTTCTTTGACGCATGCGTGTTTCAGCGCGTCCGGCATCCCTCCATCACGAAAAGAGAAAGACGTAGTGTTGTCTGGGTAATGAATCGGTTTGAAATGCAGCATGTCGCATTTACGTGCTCTTACGTGCTATAATTGGAAAACCAACTCCACAATATCACCACGTGCCAGACAAACTAAATTTTTGGTCTTATGTAGTTCGTTGTCTAAAGGAACAAAATAAATATTTACGGTGCTGTATTAGCGCGCGAGTAGCTGCATGCACGGATCCGAAAACTTGGCCTGGCAGAATTTCACCTTTTTTTGACGGGTCATGATCACACCGACACCAGCCTCAGTGCGCCTCGTATTGGAAATCTACAATAAACTTGCAGCTTTGCTTTTCGTATTTAATGCGCTGAATGCAAGGGATAAACGGCGCTAATAGGCCGAATAATTGCCAAGACAGGCTGTTTTTTTTCTGCAGATACAGGACGTCTTGCTATTTAGCTAGATGAAATACTTCCCTCTCATTCTTAGTCATGTGGGTCACAATACGTGCGCAAAAGTATCGTTCGCAGCAGCCAGTGGGTCAGCTGACTGTCACCACATGAAAAAAAATTGGCCAATGGGGTGTCCACGCACAGAACTTGAACAGAAAGTGATAATTCAAAACATAAATCACCTATCTGTGTCAGGCACGTTTACTTCTAAACTCGGCAAGCTCCGGCGAGAACAGTGGGCCACGTACTGATTTCCGACAGTTGTGAGCGTCATACACGAGAACGACACGCCACAGCCTCTCGTATTAGGAACAGTAGACGCTGCCGTTCTCGTCTAGGAATTCTAGGCTTCCATCGCTGAGGCACGCTACAGTACAGTGCCGAAGGAAGACGACGAAGTTGCGGCACCCACCATTTTCGAAGAAGTGGTCACTAGCTTCGAAAACAACCACTTTCGTCCTCAAGCGATATAATTTAAATTCGCAACCATGAAGACGAACGCTCACTGCAGGCTTCGAACGCATTGCGTCATCTGTGAAGTCCAACAGCTGCATAAACATGCACATTGAGAACTCCACCCGGCTATCAATAACGCGGTCATACGAGTGGTAAAGCAGACGACGCGAGACGCCGACATGCCCACCAAATCGACAACCCTCTTGCAAAGCACGTGACTTTCACCACACTTTTTGCTCTGCAGCTCGCATTTTGTCGCCCCGCCGTGGTGGTCTAGTGGATAAGGTACTCGGCTGCTGACCCGCAGGTCGCGGGATCAAACCACGGCTGCGGCTGCTGCATTTCCGATGGAGACGGAAATGCTGTAGGCCCGTGTGCTCAGATTGGGGTGCACGTTAAAAAACCCCAGGTGGTCGAAATTTCCGGAGCCCTCCACTAAGGCGTCTCTCATAACCATATTGTGGTTTTGGGACGTTAAACCCCACATATCAATCAAGCTCACATTGTGAGAGTTTCTTCTTAGCTTTCCATCAGCCATGCTACGCCCTAAGTAGTTTCACCCGTAAAATGGGAGAACTGATGGTGGCTTGCATTCCGAATACTATTGCGGTTAGCGCATTTTATCATGTTGCAACCACGAGTCGTACCCACAGAGATTGTCATTTTTAATTTCTTCTTAGCACTACGGTGTTGCCTTCGTCAGTTGCATGTCCAATATAATTGTTGACTTGAACTTTACGATCATGCTTAGCAGGAGTGCTTTTTGAGGGCGCAAGAAGAGAGCGTACGTTACTGTTGCCGTCTCATTTACGTTTGTTTCTAGATAAGAACAGTATGAAGACGTATTGCATGTTACCCTTCTACGTTGTCACAGGTTAGTGATCTGATTGTTGAAGTACTTGTTTCAATGGGTGCCAATCGTAAGCGCGAACCATAGAACCATCATCAACAATCTACAGCCACCAGCACGGTGCTCTCAGTGCATAGCCACACGATCCTCTGACCAAAGGCAAGCTTGCATCTCATTTAGCGGCACAAATTGGCTTTCCGGATATATTGACTGCTCGCTCATGCCCTCTCGCTCTCACTTTGGCTTGCATCACTACGCTGAACGAAATTTGCATATGACAAACCATTGTCACACTATAGCTCGCTTGCCAGCCCCACAAAGGTTAGTGCCGGTTGTACCAACTGGCATTACGACCAACTTCAAAAGTAAAAAAAAAATGTTATCAAATCGGGAAAGCAGAGACGCTCAAAAGCTCCAAAAGTCATTCTCGGTCGACCTCTATAGCCCTCCATCTCGGAACGTATTTTGAGTGTTAGCAAATTATTTTCCAGCTTTGAACTTGCACTGTGTCACTATAGTTTGGCCATACATAGACAGCTTGCTTATTGTACACACGGCTGCCATAAAAAACAAAAAAAAAACATATCCGAGGGCAGCAACTTAGGGGCTCGGGCGGTCGTATGGTGTCATATATTGTTGTCGTCGTCTCATGTTTGGTGTAACGCAGACAGAACAATATGTCTAGCATTACATCTAAGCGTAACCGTGCATACCATGAGGGGGCAATAAAAAGACGTGATGCTGCGGAGGAGAGCAAAAAGGAAGCAAGTATGCTGTCATCGTATGCTGTTTTTATATGTCGTCTCTAAGCAATCTGCAGGGATGTCTAGCATCGCCGAATATAGTATCGCTTTGTAATGCAAGTGGTGATAATAGATGTAATGGTTGGGAGTGATGGCAAGGTGAGGACTATGAAAAGAAATAAGGCAGAGGAAAAAGCACAGCGCAATCATATATGATGTCACGCAGGAAAAATACCTCGTATAGCATAGCAATGTATAGTACTGCGGCAACGTGAAGCGATAGCGTGAAATAGAGAAATGGGGAGCGTCGAGAGTGAAGCATAGCAAAGCTATGTAAAATATATAATTATAGTTTTGGAAAAAGAACTGAGAGTAGGTTGGTCGGAAAGATGGAAGAGAGTATGATGTCTTCGTATGCTGGCGCCTCACGTCGCTTGGCGTTACGCAGGCGAGTTCTTATAAAGCATATAGCAAACTAGTGAGAAAGAGGTGTGATGGTGAGGAGGAAGAAATCAGAAATATAATGGATAGACCATTACGATAGCCATAAATGAAATTACGCAGCCAAAGCATGTAAGACATAGCCAGGCATGACATGGTAAAATAAAGGTGCGGGGTAAAGAGAGTGTGAAGAGAAAAAAAAGAAGGGGAGAGGACAAATTATATAGTGGTGTATGGTGTCATTCAGGCAAAAACATGTATACATAGCCATCTACAGCCGAACCATCTTTAGCTATGGAGTGGGAAAGGCTTGCGAGGATGAGGCCAAGTGATGTGAGGGTGAAGAGCAGGGAAGAAAGAGAGCAGAGGGCGCCACTGCACCCTATTGATGGCTTCCTTTCCCATAATGTATTTCAGCAGGCTGCACATTAGGAACGATGGCGCTTGCCTTCCGTTAATGCGAGTGTCACTTTTACGTAGTCATCCTGGTGCAACCGTAGAATGGGGATTGCCTGGTGTGGTAATTGTTTGTGGTTGAACTAGGCATTTACACAGGTGCATTCACCTGCGCACCTACACAAGCATGCATACTCACAATCGCACCGAGCACATTTTCACACTAATGCTATAGGCTGACACGCAGTGCGCCTCTGCACGTGAATTGCGATGCATGCTTTAACTCAAGTGCATCCGTGTTATTCAGAAGTATTGATGGTTTATAAATCGCGTATGTTGAATTTAAGTGCCCTCTTCAACTTTGAAGCACTTATAACTTCGACCAGATGCGAAAATGCTGTTGGCCCGTGTGCTCTGATTTTGCTCCAGGTTAAAGAACCCCAGGTGGTCAAAATTTCTCGAGCCCTCAACTACAGCATCTCTCATTTTATATGGTGGTTTTGTGACGTTAAACCCCACATATCAATCAATTTCGACCTGATGGAGAGAGACTGTGCCATTAGCCGGTGGAAAACTCAAAATTTTCAATAAGGTTAGGATAAAAAACACATTCTTCAGTGTATAGAATACAGCTTCTTGAAAGAACGATACTCGGACACAGCACCCATTTGCTTGCCCGGCTGTTTGTTTGTTTGTTTGTAGCCTCTAATCCATGGCTCATATTGTTCTTTATCTAACATCGTTCTCTTCATCTTCTCGTGCTGGTTACAGATGAGGCCTAAGCTCCGCTGCTGCGGATTCTCTTTCGACCGCATTTATAACCAGCTAAAAGGTCAAGTTTATTGGTGTAATTTGTCGTGGCAAGAACTCAACTCAAATAACGATATACGTTTATAGGTCAGTAGACCTATTCGCCCCCCCCCCCCGCCCCGTTATGTAGTTATAGGCATTTATATTTTTCTTTGTGCTTGAGAATGAACCGCAAGACAAGCAAGTTGGTCTGGGAATTGAACGGCAAATAAACAAAGAAACTTGGCGAGTCAGAAAATATGACATCGACCGATACGGAACAGTTGACACTTGACACTTAGATTGACCTAAAATTTGGTTTTGTGACAGCCGGAAGTGCCTCTTTCGGTATCATTTTGTAACATAAATGGAAAGACATTGCTTTGAACTTTGATTGCCGTGTTTTTTTCCGCAAATTTCAGTTTCGGAAAAGCACACCTGGCTGTGTGGTGCTCGTGCATTCAGAAGAGTGTTTCATTTCTGCACAGTAAATATATGCCGTAATATCGAGATTTTATGTGCGTCGTTTTATTTCGTATTTCAGAAATGAAAAGTTGTTTCGAACAATGCTCCTATGACCAGTAATGGCCGATAGGGCCCGTATTTTGTATATTTGTGTGGTGCACATAACGGTAAAGTGACTGTGTTGTAAAATTACAATACTAAAGGCTGGAAGCATGACTAGCAACAAAATCCTGTTTACTTAAAATCTATTTTCATGTGTATTAGTTGGTTCCTCGACAAAACTATGACAGCTGAACGATAAAGCCATGTCGGGCTGTTTCTTTCAAGCCTACTGACTAAAGCTCAAGCGTGTTTTTAAGTCATGAGACACGGTAACGAGAGAGCATTTGAACACGAGAGTGTCAAAGCTCGTATCGCAGAAATTACGATGTTGGTGTCGGTGGCATCATTCATGCTTACTAACAAAAAAGCAGCGTTGTGCATGGCCCATGAGCAATTATTCGAGGTACATATGGAGTCTGATAGCATTTGAACTTTAGCTTTACTTGCATGTGAACAGTGTGTGGTCTGAGCAGGGCGTCACTTGCCACCTCAATTCTTTGAAAAAAGCTCGCTTTGCGCCTTCACCTTCGGTGTGAGCGAGCCTTTAAAGTAGGGTGTACATGCTGCACTGGGAGTTATAATATTTAGAAAGCTTGAAATAAAATAGGGTGCATTTCCTCACCCATTCAAGTGAGAATTTTGACACTTCACAACTCTTGCGTTAGAAAAGCGAGCACCATAAAATTACCCTTGTTAACACCTTAAATATCTCCGGAATCGGGGTGCGTAGAGGTCTTCGGAAACCTTGAAAACCTTTCACCGAGAAGTGAGGGTGAGTTACCAATTGGGAAAGTGACAAAGAAAAAGAGGATGACTGTTGGGGTTTAACGTCCCAAAACCATGGTATGAATTTGAAAGACGCCTCACTGGAAGGCTGTGTAAACTCGATCACCTAGGGTTCTTTCAAATGCAAATAAATTTAAACACACGGGCCTCAAGTAATTTCGCCTCATCCGAAAATGCGGCTGCCACGGCCGCGATTTGATCCTGTGACCTGCGGGTCAGCAGCCGAGTGCCTCAGCTACTAGACGACCATAATGGGTCGTGAAAAGGCAGCGAGAGTCTGTGTGTGTTTCTAAATCGCTTCTAAAGGCTAAGTTTAAAAGTTCCTCCTTTTTTTCCGAATAGCTTTACGGAATAGATCGGAAGGTGCTTTTTAACGCGGAAGAACTACGACAGAAATGCTATGCGGCCCATAGCCCTGCCGGTTTGTGGAGTCTGACAGTTGGGTTATCCACCATTGAGGTAGATTTGTGAGAATGACAGAATAAAGACGCTCTGTGAAAATAACACAAATATTTGGAATACTACCTCTTTATCAGCGTTTCTTCACTGACGAAGGTCCCATTGACCTTATTGGGACCTTCGCACCTTACTAAAGTTAGTGTCCTCGCAAAGGGACATTGGGTTCATGTGCGTGTTTATATTGAAGTGAGATGGCCGACTAACACATTCTTATTTATGAAAGTTTACCAGTGGGAATTCAAGTCTAGCTTCCCATCGCTTTGTAATTTCAGGCTTATCCACCAAGAAGGCAGACGAAGTATTGCAATCAATTTGCGACCGGGAAACTTCCGATATTTCGGACTCCGAGAATGAAGACGACGTTGACGACGTGAATGCCGCGTATGATTCCGACACTGAGGTGTATGCTGGTTCATCTTCTGATAGTGACGACGACGGCTCCAGCGGCGTAGGAATTTCGCAAAGGCGTCCTCTGTGGAAGGCAGCCAATTCTTCTCCAGCAAACAGTGTGCCTGTTCTCGAGACGGGGTGTGTTTTTTCGGAAGCTAGATTGGAGTTCTCACCTGCCGGCTACTACAAGCAGTACGTATATGACAGTATGCTCGAAAAAATGGCCGAGAAAATAAACTAGAAAATTCTGAGAAAGCGTGGAATCATATTTAAAATTGCAGGTCAGGAAGTTAAACAGTTTCTGGGCTGTTCCATGCTGATGGGAGTGATTGGCTATCCAAGAATACGATTTTTTAGGAAGAAGGGCCTGGCTGTTAGCTCAGTAGCCGACACCATGCCACGAGATCGTTTCTTCTTACTGCGATCTAACCTGTGCTGCCAACTTGACGACGACATCAGGGATGACAAGAAGAGCGAGAGACTTAGGAAGGTTACGCCTTTCGTTGAGATGGTGCGAAAGGGCTGCTTGGGCTTGGAAAGACCCAACTGCTTCTGTGTGGATGAACAAGTCATCTCATTTTTCGGTCGCTGTCCTATGAAGCAGTATATCCCTAACAAACCAAATACTGTGGGCCTGAAAAACTTTGTTCTCGCAGGAAAGGACGGGTTGATTTATGATTTTGAAATTTACAAAGGCAAAGAGACGTTTCCAGACTTTGGCCTTGGCATATCGGGCAACTCCGTCTTGAAGCTGGTTGAGACAGCGCCTGCATGCTCCACGCTTTACTGTGACCGTTGGTTTTCTTTGGGTGGTTTGATGGATGAGCTCATGAAGAAGGGCATTTTTGGCACCGGCACTCTGATGAAGACCAGAATGCCAAAAGAGGCCCATTTCACAAATGACAAGGATTTGCTGAAGAAATCTCGGGGCACTTCAGGGCACTTTTTGTGCTCTAAATGTGTCACCAGAACTAATAAAAATCAATTTAATCTTTTTTCTCTAAAGTTCATCCTTGAGGCAGTTATTCGCGGCCCTTTCCAAATACACAATAATGCATACGTATTCCTAGCATTGCCTAAGGATAGACCCAGTGTCCCTGCAGGGGGACAAACAATTACTTTTTGTTAGGCTCTGCGCACATTCAAAATAATTTTTTTGGGGTTCTATGTAACACAAAAGTAAGTATAAGAACTTGGTGAAAGTTATTTCTCCGTGCCATTACTCTTAGGTCTGAGGAGGTCTGAGGAGAGTTTTATATATATATAAAAGAAAGAAGTGTATACTTAAGGGCTCGTTATATAAATATATATATATATATATATATATATATAAATAAATATATATATATATATATATATATATATATATATATATATATATATATATATATATATATATATAAGAAAGAAGTGTATACTTAAGGGCTCGTTTTTCCATGTTTTTTGACACAATAATAATGAGATGTAACAGACAATAGTTTGAAGGAATGCATAGGAGAAGTTATTAGAACCTTTGTTGTGTAAATGAGAAGAAATAAATGTAGGGGAAAAAGTAACTTGCCGTCGGCAGGAATCAAGCCTACGACCTTCGAATAACGTGGTCCATGCTCTAACCACTCTAACCACTGAGCCTCATTAGATTTATTAGTGAATTCAAACGTTGGAGCGGCAGTCAGTATATATATATATATATATATATATATATATATATATATATATATATATATATATATATATATATATATATATATATATATATATATATATATATATATAGTGGAATGAAGTGTATACTTAAGGGCTCGTTTTTCCATGTTTTTTGACACAATAATAATGAGATGTAACAGACAATAGTTTGAAGGAATGCATAGGAGAAGTTATTAGAACCTTTGTTGTGTAAATGAGAAGAAATAAATGTAGGGGAAAAAGTAACTTGCCGTCGGCAGGAATCAAGCCTACGACCTTCGAATAACGTGGTCCATGCTCTAACCACTCTAACCACTGAGCCTCATTAGATTTATTAGTGAATTCAAACGTTGGAGCGGCAGTCAGTATATATATATATATATATATATATATATATATATATATATATATATATATATATATATATATATATATATATATATATATATATATATAGTGGAATGAAGTGTATACTTAAGGGCTGGTTCTGGTTTTTTATAAAGAGATCTAACAGACAATAATACCAAGGGCTGTATAGGGGAAGGTATTGGATTTAATTCATAGTCAACGGGAAGAAAGAAAAGTGGGTGAAAAGATAACTTGCCGTGGGCATCGGTGGGCATCGGGGCAGTGGTAGAGCATCGAACGCGTTATTCCGGTTCTTGCGCACTTTGACCAGGAAGCGCGAACAGCAATTCACAACAAAGCAAGCAATGTAGGCCTGGGCGCCGTAGTGATACAATGACAAGATAAATGCGAGAAAGTGATAGCCTATGCCAGCAGAGCTCTCCCTCACATGGAAGAGAACTAACTACTCGACTTCCGAGAAAGGGTGCCTTGTCGTGATCTGGGCGGTTCTCAAATTTCGACCATATTTGTGCGGCTGCTCATTCAAGGTAATCAACGATCACCACTCGCTTTGCAGGCTCACTAACTTGAAAGACCCAACCGGCCGCTCAGCCCGCTGGAGCGTTCGGCATCAAGAGTTTGATATGACCATAAATTATAAATCAGGGAAAAAGCACACCGACGCAGACTGTCTCTCGCGGTCACCCGTCGAGCCTGCCGCTATTAATGACGAGTCTATGGACGCCGCATTCTTGGGAGTCATCAACGCGGCCACTATTTCACAAGAGCAGTGCAGTGACCCTGACCTACTTCCGCCTGTTGACTTCTTAGAAGGACGACGTGAAGACGTGCCGCGAGTTTTTGCCAGAGGACTGCCATGGTTTGCACCAGTCACATACTTTCGTCATCCAAAGATGTCACTTAACACCAAAGTGGGTATTTGTGGAGCTAGCAAAATGGCCGCGAGCGCATCATGAAGGGCCCAATATATTCCAATGTTGCGTTGACGTGCGAACACAGTGGGCACAGCGACGGTACGTTAGCAAAACGGGAGTACTCTATAGTTTGATGCCAGGCGCGACCGGCACGATCAGCGTCTTTCAGCGCTGCCCGATGGCAAGCGGCGCGAAATGCAACATGCTGCAATTCATGGTGATGCGTTACCCAGACAACACTGCGTCTCCCTCTTTTTGGGACGGAGGGACACCGGACGCGTTGAAACGCGCATGCGTAAAAGCAACCCAGCGCAGCGCACGCCTGCCACTATATGGCAGGACCGGTACCTCGCGCGGCAACGCCAGCGTGACGCGGCGAAATGAACGCCGGTGAGCACGTGCACCGCGTCACGTCGAAATGTATTGGCGCCTTGACTGCGGCATGTAGCCATGTTCTCAAATGACACACATCTAATGATTATCATGTTTGCACCGGTCACATATACCTTCGCCCTTCATTGAGCTCACGTAATACCGAATTTGGCTTGTGTGAAGCTAGCGAAACAGCCGCGAGCAAACCATGAGTGTGGCGTGTAGTCATGTTGTTGCATGACACGCATTTCGTGATTATCATGTTTGTAAGTGTCATTTGCCTATGTCGTCCATTCGCATTGCGCAATACCGAGTTAGGTAGATGTGAAGATAGTGAAACGGCCACCTGCGCATCATGAGCGTGGCATAGAGTCATGCTGTTACATGACAAGCGTCACGTGATTATGTTTGAAACAGTCACATGCCTTTGTCATCCATTCACGTACTGTAATATCAAATTTGGTATAAGTGAAGTTAACGAAATGGTCGCGAGTGCATCGTGAGCTTGGCATGTAGTCATGTTACATGGCACGCATATCATGATTTTGGTGTTAGGGTCTGTCACATGTCTTCGCCATGCAATCATGTCATACCATACCAGTTTTACAACATGCCATGTGAACAAAACCACCGCAAGAACAGCAAGACCATAAAATGTAAAACATGACAGTCATGACATACAAACATATGAGGAAGAGCTTTATTCGAGACGGGCTCGAGCTGGCACACACTGATGATGATATCTACAGATGAGGAAATTATGCAGATGATGATGACACGTCCAATTGATAAAGAAGAGTCGTTGACTGCGCTCACAATATCATGATTTTCATGTAATGACTAGTCAATTATGTTCTTCATGCAGTCATATTATGCCATACCAAGTTTGGTATTGATACTATTATCGAAACGGCCAGGAGAGCTGAAAGTCGCAAGCGGATAGATAGATAGATAGATAGATAGATAGATAGATAGATAGATAGATAGATAGATAGATAGATAGATAGATAGATAGATAGATAGATAGATATGCTCAATGTCGCTGAAGTTCGCTAAGAAATGCTTCGCATTAAAGAAGCGTATGCTCCAAAAAGTTTTGTTGATAGATTGCTTTATCGGCGGAGAACTCGCACGTCTTATAGCTCAAGAGTGCAACCACATCTTGTGCAATGTTCTGGGATAATACTTGCACTATAGTACAGAAGTTGCGAAAATACTTTCTCCAGGTAGTCCTAGCTCAGGTTCAGACTTTATTAAGCATTAGGAGGATATATGGGAGATAGAAAACACCCACTTGACTACCATCCTTGACTTTACTGTTCAATTAGTATATCCTTGACATGCTTCAGTTAAGAAAACAATGTGCTCCGATATTTATTTATTTATTTGAGTACTGCTGGTTTCTTATCGAGATATAGCAAGTTGACATACAAGTTGATCATGCAGGTACACAAAAAAGAAAAAAAAAAGCAACTAGAATCCACTGGCACGATAAAAAATGTATGCAATATAAGATTGTACGTTCTCAAAATAACTGTGAATAAAAATCTGCATATAAATATCTTCCTAATCATCATCAGCCTGACTACGTCCACTGGAGGACAGAGGCCTCTCCCATGTTCCGTCAGTTAACCCGGTCCTAAGTTTGCTGCTGCCAATTTATACCCGCAAACTTCTTAATCCATCTGCCTACCTAACCTTCTATCTCCCCCTGACCCGCTTCCCTTCTCTGGGAATCCAGTTTGTTACCCTTAATGACCAGTGGTTATCCTGTGTATATCAATATCACATATACAAATATACAAGTCAATATAGAAATATAGAGGTAATATTTAGATGTACACGTAGTATTGATTTTATTAAATAATTTCTATTGACACACATGTGCCTGTATATAATACACATGTACATAAATATTGCCTTATATATATATATATATGTGTGTATATATATATATGTATATATTGCTTGCATTGCTCGTGTCATGGCTGCCCGTGGTATCGTGGTGCTCCGATTGCTCGTACGCACTCCCGCAAAACGTGGTTGGAAACAGCCACTACGCCTGCGTGCAGCTCCTAGGAAGACCTGACAACGCAACTTTCAACGACCCCGACACGTGGGTGGAACTCGACCTTCGGTTCTCAGCCCAATCTTCAGCGACATCATCTTCCCCGGCACACATATACGAGCTGCCTCCCCCGGCAGGCTTCAGTGGGCACGGGAGCAGCGCCAACAGCGTCGCATTCACCCGTGTTGTTTTCACCATGCAGGTGTGTAACAAGTATTCATTGCATGCTAAAAAAAATGATGATCCATTCCTATTGCTGTTCCCGTGCCCACGGGTGTTGTGCGAGGCCGTTGCTGAGTGTTTTTCTATGGCCTCATTACTGCTGTGTTCAGGTGACGTAGAAGAGAACCCCGGGCCTACTACTCGCTCTGAATCATTGTTAGAAGTTGAGTCATTGCCCGATAACCCCGCTGAACAAATGAAAATTTTGTTTCAACTGCTGAAAGACATTCATTTACGCTCATCTCAAAGTTCGAAGAGTCAAGCAGAATTGGTAACAGAAGTAAAAACGATTAGGACTGGCCAAAAAGGAATCGAAACAACAATGACAAATATACAAAGCCGATTAGATCAAATTGAAAGCAAGTTAAAGGATCTCGATGCCTTTAGTGATCGACTATCTACCGCCGAGAAATCTATAGAAGAACTAACCACTAAAAATAACCTTTTGCAGTTGCGTCTAAACGAACTAGAAGACCGATCTCGCCGTAACAACTTAATATTTCACGGTATCCCTGACGCCAAAGAACCCTGGAAAGAAACTTAGTCGAAGTTAAATACCTTACTAGCCGACGCAGATATGTCCCTCCCCAGTAACGCCATCGAACGGGCCCACCGTCTCGGTACGTACTCCCCAAACAAGTGTCGCCCTGTCATAGCAAAACTTGCCAGTTTCAAAACAAAAGAGCTTATTCTCTCGAAGCGAAAACATTTCAAAGAAAGTGACATATCTGTATCCGAAGATTATTCACCCTGCACTCGAATTGCTCATAAAAAGTTAATTGAATTTGGCAAAAACTACCCCGGATCCCCCGATTTTCAACTGCGCTACACTAAACTGCATCTCAACCGCAAAATATACATTTATGATGCAGCTAGCGATAGCATCGAACAACTTCCATCAAGTAGCCGAAGCTCTGGTCCTACTAACGACACTTTGCTACGAACGTCACCGTAGGTAAACGCAAGGGGCAGTGGCCGACAGACTACGCCTCGTGTTTCTGTACTTTTTATTAACATAAGAAGCATTCTAAACAAACACAACTCGTTATCAAGCGCAATAGACTCATGTTCTGCCCACATAATCGCATTAACTGAAACTTGGCTTCCTGAACACGTGCGTGATTCGGAAATTTTCGTAAATGCGTCACATTTCACAGTCTATCGATGTGACAGAATGGAGCGCCGAGGTGGCGGAGTGTTGCTAGCTGTTTCGCGAGACATTCCTTCATCTCCCATTCATGTGAACAGTAACCTAGAAATATTTTTCTTGTTATTAACGCTCGGTCATCTCAAAGTAATCATAGGTGTGTGCTACCGTTCACCATCTTCGTCCTCTACGTTCGTTAACGAATTGCATGATTCTGTCAATATTATTATCAGTCGATTTCTATCGTATCCATTGTTCCTTCTTGGTGATTTTAACTACCCAAATATCAAATGGCATACCTCCCCTCCGGTTTTATCACCCTCTTCAGCGCTTTCTAAAGATTTCCTAGATTTTTGTTCTGTCTTCTCTTTGTCACAGTTAGTTACCGAACCCACCCGAGTCTCATTTACTACGACAAACACTCTTGATTTGATTTTAACCACCCATCCAGACTATGTTTCAACTATTACCTGTTTACCAGGTATTAGTGACCACTCATTGCTCACCTTTGACTTACACGCTACCCCTTCTAAAAGCACCAGAATGAAAAAAACTATTTGCGATTACAAAAAAGCTAACTTCGGTGCTATCAATCGTGAATTATCTGAATTTACCGACGTCTTTCTGACCGATTTTAACAACCGTTCCGTTCAGTCTAACTGGGATATGTTTGCTGCCGAAGTTCATCGCCTCACCGTAAAGCACATACCAACCTACACTATTGCTAGTCACTCACAATTGCCATGGTATAATACCACTATCACACGCCTGTCTAACAAGAAAAAACGCCTTTATCGTTCAGCTAAGCGCTCGCCAACTAACAAACGATGGGCCGCTTATAATACCGCATCTAGTATTTACGTCAGGGCACTCAAACAAGCTAAAGATAACTTCGTATCTAATGTATTGCCGTCAATGTTAAAAACAAATGTAAAAAAGTTTTGGCGCGTTATCAATCCCCCAAAAGATAATTACATCTTATTGCAAGACTCATCTGGGGACACAGTTCCCATCAATCAGTGTGCAACAGCCCTCAACAACACATTTGCTGCCCAGTTTACAAATACATCTGATGTTCCACTTCCTTCCACCTTCTGCTACAATCACCTCCCCATGCCACCAATTTTAGTAGACATTTCTGGTATCGCTTCCCTTATCAACAAATTAAGCAACCATTCTTCCCCTGGTTATGATTCGATTATTAGTAAATTTTAAGAAATACTGTAGAAATTAGTTCCATCATATTAGCCAAGATATTCCAACAATCACTCGACACTTCTACTCTCCCATCTGAATGGAAAATCGGGAAAGTAGTTCCTATTCATAAATCTGGTAGTAAATGTTCCCCTGCTAATTATCGTCCCATTTCCCTTACCAGTACGTGCTGTAAGCTATTAGAGCACATCATAATCACAAACCTTGTAAATTTTCTTGAAAGTGATTCCTTCTTCACGTCATCTCAGCACGGCTTTCGTAAATCATACTCCTGTGATACACAACTGGTATCATTTACTAACAAATTACACCGCATTTTGGGCAACTCATCACAAGCTGATTGCATCTTTTTGGATTTTTCCAAAGCATTTGATAAGGTATGTCATAAACTTTTACTTCACAAACTAAGCCAACTTAAACTTGATCATAACGTGTTTGAATGGATGGAATGTTTTCTCACAAATCGCTCACAATTTGTTTACGCTAACGGGTATAATTCTTGTTTTACTGAAGTACACTCCGGCGTTCCTCAGGGATCGGTAATTGGGCCTCTCTTATTTCTAATTTATATTAATGACCTCCCCTGCCACATTAAATCTGGAATTTATTTATTTGCTGATGATTGCGTTATTTTTCGTGAGGTAAATAACATAATTGATTCGTGTACACTTCAATCATACCTTAACACTGTTGATAACTGGTGCCGTACATGGTTAATGGAATTGAACATAAACAAATGTAAAGTCATGCGCGTGTCCCGCAGTGTTTGCAGTCAATTTACTTACTACTTAAACGACATACCTCTTGAATATACTAACTCGTACAAGTACTTAGGCGTCCACATAACATCCAATCTCTCTTGAGCAATGCACGTCGAACAAATAATCAACAAAGCTAACCGTACGCTTGGGTACCTACGCCGTAACTTTTCCAAAGCTCCATCTTCATTGAAATTAGCCCTGTACAAAACATTAATACGACCTAAATTAGAATATGCTTCTTCGATTTGGGATCCCAGCCACAATAATTTAATTACATCGCTTGAGCTAGTTCAGAATGATTCCACACGCTTCATATTATCGAACTACAATCGCACTGCCAGTATATCTGCATGAAAAATAATCTGTCCCTGCCTACCCTGTCACTTCGAAGAGAAGTTCCCGCCTATCAACTTTTCATAAATTGTATCACCACCCCATCTTGCGCGACGAACTTATTTTGCAACCCCAGTATTTTTCCAACCGTGTCGATCACCGTCACAAGGTTGGAATTATCACTTATCGTACTAACACAGCTGCGCAGTCGTTCCTGCCTCGTTCTTCTCGCGAGTGGAACCACCTTCCCCCTGAAATCTTGCTATTAATGACAACCATCTTTTTCGTGATACCGTAGCTAACATTGTATACGCAGGACCTATTTAATGTATTTTTGTTTGTACGCTGACTTTCGCTTATATTCGTACTAACGCTGTATTTTTCCCTCCTCACCATGTACCATGTGTTATTCAATGTAATCCACTCCCCTCTGTATTGCCATTTGGCCCTGAGGGTATTATAAATAAATAAATAATTATATATATATATATATATATATATATATATATGTATATATATATATATTGTTACGGTGCATCATCGACAGGAGCAAGCGTGGCATATATATATATATATATATATATATATATATATATATTGCCATGTTTCTTACCACAGGTCGACCTTTTGAATTAAGAGTAAACACAGCAAGATAATAACCTAGGACTGCGATTTTCTGTTGGTATAGCGCGAAGTCTGTGTCGCCCCTCAATTTACATGAAAACAAGGTTGTTTCTCACCTTTGATGAAAAAAATTTTTCGGGATTTCACATGGATATCTCCAGGACTTGCAGCGCAACGTTCTGCACACGCAATCATGTTTTGATGGCCACACGAGGTCGTATAGTATTAGCACAAGTTTATTTACAGTAACCCAAGAAGTTTCGTAAAACGAGAGAAGGAGCAAGAAAAAGTTTCCTTGAAAGTTGAAATTGAGCTCCCGGAATCGGAAAGGGGATTGATTTTGTGGCAAAACGTAATAGCTAGTGCTCGTATGATCCGTTTTAAAGCCTAACACTGATCTAACTACATCGTTGAGGAGTAGAGAGGCAGGCACAGCCAAACTAGGTATACGAAAGGAATGGGAAAAAGAAAAAAATGGCGGCATATTGACAGAAGGACTGATGGATAGTGGGGCGAAGCATCCGTCCATCCATTCGTTCTTGCTTCCGTTCATCCATGCGTGCGTCTGTGTGGCCGCCCGTGTGTCTATCCACCCGTCCGTGCTTGCGTCTGTTCGTGCGTCCGCACGTTCATCTGTGCGTCCGTCCCTGCTTTCGTCCATGCATCCGCTCCTGCGTCCGTCCATGCGTCCATCCGTCCGTGCAGCCATCCATGCATCCGTCCATGCATCTGTCTGTGTGTCCGTTCGTCCACCTATTCAACAATCCAAGTACCACCATCTCGCATCTTTTCATCATAATGCTACGTAGCTGACGTATCAGCGGTCAGAAGACGACAACGAGGAAGTGGTCTGTCGGTTGTGCGTGCTGTCTTTCATCTTAGTCGGCGCCATACGCATCAGTTTGAATATAGTTTTTAAATAGACACGCCTCGTGTCATTTTTACGTAACATCTTTGTGGTGAAGGTGCTGGGTACTTCCCCGTCTTCATCACAAAGCTCCGCAACGGCCGCATCATCATAGGTCCAACCTTGTCACAGGTTGAACAACCATCGTCTTCGCCACCTGCCCCTACCGTGACTCCTACATACGTCGTTCTACCTCCTGCTCGTGATCCTGGTGTATTTTCCGGTCAGGATGGCATTGACGTCGACAAACGGATCAACCGGTACGAACGGGTCAGCGCAAGCTATAGGTGGGACCCAACTCTTATGCTTGCCAATGTGCTTTTTTACCTCGATGGCCCACCGCAAGTATGGTTCGAGACGCACGAAGCGGAGATTACGAACTGGAACTCCTTTAAAGAGAACATCCGCGACCTTTTTGCGACACCGTTGGGGGGCTGATTGCAGCGCGGAATCAACTGGCGGCTCGTGCACAGACGTCGACGGAGTCGTACGTCGCGTACATTCACAACATCATCGCCCTATGCCGCCAGATTGACGAGCACATGAGTGAATCTGAGAAAGTGGCCCTTGTGCTGAAAGGCATAGCAGACGACGCATTTAATCTTCTAATTTACAACAACGTTGCCACTGTCGACGCCATCATTAAAGAGTGCCGGCTGTTCGAAGAAGCCAAGAGCCGCCGTATTACTCAGCGATTCACCCGGCTGCCCAACACGGCCACAACCTCATCGTGTGAAACCTCCCGCAGTCCCCAAAGTGTGACAACGTCACACGCATTGTTCGTCGGGAAATCGAAGCCGCCTGTCCGGCTCCTCTTCAGCCAACCGTTTTCGCAACGCTCGCCTCTGACCAACAACAGCCGCCAGTGGCGTTAATACAAGCTGTGGTGAGGCAGGAGTTTGCGAACCTCGGCCTTCCATCAGCATGCCCCTTGACTCGCCCTGAAGTCCCGTCTTACTCCCGAGGACACGCCCGCCGTTATCCTCCAACAATGCCCTTCCGTAACCATTCGGAATGGCGAACACCCGACGACCGGCCTATTTGTTTTTCCTGCCACCAGCCTGGGCACGTTTCTCGCTATTGCCGCCGCCGTTGGTCAAACCAACCACGTCAGACTTTCTCTACCTCGGCGCTCATGCATCCGACGACCCCTCGACGTTCAGTCGCCGCACCCTTCAATTTCTATTCGTCGTCATCTTACGAGCCTTCCACTGACGCCCCTTTGCCCGGTCGCCGCTACCCTGACGCCCCTTCGTCCGGTCGCCACAGTTCTCGCTCCCCGTCGCCTCTACGTCGCCAATCTCGCTCCCCGTCGCCACTACGTCACCAATCCCACTCTCCGCCACCTCGGCGCTTTTCCTCGCCGAGCTTCTCTGGACGACCGCAGCAGGAAAACTAGATATTGCAGGTTATAGAGGTGAAGCTGGAATACCAATGACGGCCGAAAATCCTCTACTGACGCTTCCCACGCACCATAGCCTGCTTGTAGTACAAGTCGACCATGTTCCTGTGACCGTCCTCACTGACACAGGTGCGCACCTGTCTATTATGAGCGCTTCTCTACGCTGCCGCTTACAAAAGATTGTGACGGCATCTACGACGCAGGCAATACGTGTTGCCGATGGCGGTACTGTACCAGTAATCGGAATGTGCACTGCTCGTGTCAGCATTGCCGGTCGTCACGCCGTGGTCCTTTTTGCCGTGCTAGCCTGCTGCCCTCATGACCTCATACTTGGCCTTGATTTCCTTTCGGCACACTCGGCCTTAATTGATTGTTCGTCTGGTACCCTCAGCCTTGATCTACCAATATTTGCCGACTACTCTGCAAAGCCCACCAGCCGCTTGAGCCCAACCACTTTCGTTCGCCTGCCACCTCGAGCCGTCACGTACGTGTCTTTGTCATGGACTCCTCCCGTTCCTGACGGTGATTATATCGTTACGCCAATTACTGACGTTCGGCTGACGCGCAGTGTTACTGTGCCCTATACCATCACGACCATAGCGGATAACTGTGTGTTACTTCCGCTCCTTAACTTTGGTTTCACCCCTCAAGTGTTGCCCTGCCAGATGTCTCTAGCCCAGCTAACTGCCATAACAGAGGACGATGCCAGTGTTTTCACTGTATCTGCTCTTGATCGAAGCGCAGTCTCACGGTCACCCAGCTCAGACGATGGTATTTTTTGAAACATGATTGGATCGGAGCTGTCGCCTCACCAGGCCGACGCTCTCTGCCATGTTTTGGCCTCATACAGTGACATTTTTGACACCGACGATCGTCCCTTGGGCCAGACTAAAATCGTCACTCACCGAATCAACACTGGTAACTCTGCTCCCATTCACCGTCGGCCGTACCGCGTGTCAGCGTCCGAGCCAGAAGTGATTCAGAAAGAAGTGGCCAAAATGCCTACAAAAAAAGGTAATCGAACCATCGACGAGCCCTTGGGCATCTCCCGTGGTATTAGTAAAAAAGAAAGACGGCTCATGGCGTTTCTGCGTTGATTATCGCCACCTCAACAAAATAACCAAAAAAGACGTGTACCCTCTACCACGCATTTACGATGCCCTTGATATCCTCCATGGCGCCACCTTCTTTTCATCTCTCGACCTCCGATCTGGCTACTGGCAAATTGCTGTACATGACATGGACCGAGAAAAGACCGCCTTCGTTACCCCTGACAGTCTTTACCAATTCAAGGCCATGCCATTCGGGCTCTGCAACGCTCCAGCGACCTTCGAGAGAATTTTAAAGAGTTTTAGCAGAGCGAGCTAGTGGCCAGTGAACCGGAGCGGACGAGCGCAGCGCCAGCGGAACGACGCGCGGAAAAAAGAGTTTTAGCTGAGCGATCAGCTGCTGCCCCCAGCGAAACGTTGTACTGCGCCATCTGTCCATTCAAATTTGAACTACCCTGATAGGAAAAAAAGTAAAGGTTTATTTTTAGATGCTAAAACCACAATACAAACACGAATTTTATGTTTCAGTACATATTATTTTACTTTAACGGTAATTTGTATCTTTTAGCGAAGTTGTTAAACTGAGGAAAGTACGTCACCAACGCCAATTGAAGTCGAAGCTCCAAGCCAGCTGTTTGTTGCCGCGCTTTTTAACAGACATTGTGTGGCTTGCCGCTGCAAATTGCCGCTGATAACTGATTTGAACAATGCCCCAGAGCATACTGCAGGACCCCCTGCTGCTGACTCGGTTGAAATGGTCCGAAATAGTCGATGTCTTGTGCTTAGAAGTTCTGGGCGAGACACGGCGTGACCTACTCTCCATGCGAGGTCTTTTGGACATTGATGCGATCGACAGTGGCGTGTTCAGAAAGTACTTTCGGTTTGAAAAGGACGATGTACCCAGTCTACAGAGAGCCTTGTGCATACCTGACAAGGTAACAACTCCGCAGAGGGTGTCAGTTCCCGGCGACGAGGCCCTTTGCATCACGCTAAGAAGACTAGCCTACCCAAACCGGCTGCGCGATCTGGAACACCTTTTCGCTCGACACAGCTCGACCATATCGTCATTGACGAACGAAGTGCTCAGGCACATCGAGGACAACTTCTTCCACCTTCTGGACGACGTTAATAACCGCACGTGGCTGAACCTGGACACCCTGGAAGAGTTCTCACAGGCAAGCGAGAATAATTAGAGTTGTACATTTGCAATTACAACTTTCTGACATATTCGTTTGTTATTTTTTCAGGCCGTTCACGCGAAAGGTGCCCCGCTGACAAATTGCTGGGCCTTCATCGATGGCACGGCGCGGCCAACATGCCGACCAACAAGGAACCAGAAAGTGTACTTCAGCGGCCACAAGAGAGTCCACGCCCTGAAGTACCAAGCTATAATGTGCCCAAATGGCATAATCTGCCAGTTGGACGGATCATACCCCGGCAGCAAACACGATTCAGGCGAGTAAATGACAAGCACAGCTGGTGGATCAAACTGCTGCTGAACCTCACTCGCCTCCTCCTTCCCTGCTAGGAACGGGCGCAGCTCCAGCTAATCGTAATTTATTCTTTCAGGTAACTTTGGAAACAGCGCCGCGTATACGAAGCTACAAAACCTCGTTCAAGGTCACGACTACAGCATCTACGGGGACCCTGCCTACCCGTTGCGGCCCCTTCTGCTCAAGCCCTATGGCGGAGCTCTCCTGACTCCTGAACAATTAGCTTTCAACAAAGCCATGAGTAGTGTGAGGCAGGCTGTGGAGGGGGGTTTTGGAAAAATTGTCGGACTGTTTGCCTTCGTGGACTTAAAAAAAACCAGAAACTCTACCTTCAGAACCTTCCACGCATATACAAAGCGAGCGCACTCCTCGCAAACTGTCACACTTGCTTGTATGGTGCCCAGGTATCGCAGTACTTCGGCCTTGAACCACCACAGCTTGAAGTTTACCTTGCCCACAAATAGTGTTGTACAACCAACCACAGTTATCGAAACAAAGTTCGTTGGCGAGCCATGCTTTAGAATGATCATGTGGCTGTCATTTGCTGTACTAAACGTACGCTACTTGTTATGACACTCTAGTGAATGAAATCTGCCGAGCGAAAAGTGCAAAAAACTGAAATTCCTGTGTTTTTTCGTGTGGAGAAATTGATTTCGTATTGTTACAAGCGTTTCCGCTATACTGTGTTAAATGCCACAACATTACTGGCAGTGTTATCTAGTTTCCCATGCATGTAAGTCCCCTCTGTACAGTGCGAAATGTGTGTACAGTGTCGACGTATCCCTACACTTGGGCCTTGAACCACCAGTTCTCGAGGTTCGCTTTGCCCCACGGTAATGTTCCATGACAAGCAGCTTCGAAAACAAAGACTTTATTGAAGAATTGCATACCGTATGGTGTTGTCAGGTTTACACTTGACGCTGGATCCTTTCACACTTAAAAAAAGTATGACAGATGCAATAAAGCCGACAATTTATCAAAGAATTAAGATTCTATTACCTGAGGACTTCTAGGTACAACACGACAGTACCTCATTTTCAATGAAATTACCCGTATTGTTCCGGCAAGCCATACACTTCCATACATTTTAAAAGCAGTTTTCAAAATTGTTAACCAGCCGAACGTGTTTTTTCTGGAACTACCCGTTTTAGACCCCTCGGCGCAAGAAAAATGCTGGTGCACAGTGATGTCTTGCCGTTACCTTCTAATAAATAAATAATCGACAACCTTAGGCGTCCTTGAGTCTGAACCATTGTACTTTAAATAAAGTTGTATTTGCGTTTACGTGTAGGAAATGTGATCCCACTGGAGATGTTTCTCTACTTACGTGTTGTGGTGGTGTTGTCTTATGTGTTGTGGTGCTGCGCCAATTTGGTGGTTTGTTCATCAAGCATTTTTTTTTATCTCGTCGAGTAGGCTCTCCCGTTCGCCTCTCCAGCGTTCAACTTCAAAGCGGTGCTTCTCTTCGTCCAGGGCCAATCTCCGCTCGTCCAGTGCCAGACGACGCTCCTCGTGGCGAACTTTCATTTTTTCGATTTCTAGCTCCCTAGAGCACAAATCTAGTTCGTTTTTTTCTCTTTAGGCTAGCAGCTGCAGCCCGAGACATTGCAAGCCTCTTATTCCTGGGAAGGCAAAAAAATTTCGGCATTCAGTTAATGCGAGTTTATGCACTGTAGCGGACGTTGGTGCGTAATTGTGTAACAACACGCAAAGAACACGATCTCCATAATCAGCAGTAACACATAGCCATTTTAAAACCCGTAACTGTGCTGCGGTTGAGTGTTTAATTGCCTAAGTTTTAGATGCTTGCTGTGAATTCTGTCAAAGCCTGCTGTGAAATCTGTTGAAGTTTTATGTCTGAAAGATGCATTAGGGAGGTAGTGACGGAACGGAAGCCAGCGAGAAGGATGCAAAACACGAGGAAAGACGAGACAACACAACGCTGGTTCTCGTCTCTCCTCGTGTTTTGCGTCATTTTCGCTGGTTTCCGTTCCCTGTACAAGTACCAACTGGCTCAGCAAACTGCACTTCTACAGGGAGCTGGTGGTTTTGGCGAAATGTGTGCCTACTTAACATTTGCCTGTTCATTGCCCTTCTTGCTGTGGAGATTTTTTCAGTGCACATGTTAGGGAACTGAATGGATGTGATTCAGAAAAAATTAGAAACAGTCACAAAACAGCACCACAGTTTGTATAACTGTGATCACACTGAAGGCCGACTTGTCTACACTAAAGGACAGAAATACATAAACTGTGACTGATTACTGCATTTACTTTCTCAGGGGTGGCTTGGTGGGCTAGTTAGTGTAGCATCTTGAAAGATGCTTTCCACCCTCGTTGCTCCAGATAGTCTACTTCTTTTCTTCGAGAACATAAGACTGTTGTTTGCGACTACTTAGCTTCGTACAGTAAAAAGTGTGCTTTTGCTCCGCTATGCAGAGTGCGCAGTGGTTTCCAGTGCAAACGATAAGCATACACGAGAAGGTTCTCTTGGCCTTCACAGTGGATGTTTTAGAGTCTGAATAAAATATCAGTTGCAGTTCACCGCTTTCTGTTGCCTTTTCTTGCTTGAGTGTCCTCGTCTACATGCACTGTTAACCCTTTTAAGATGCATTCACTGGCGTCTCCTTATGATGCTCTCCTGCATATCGTTCTGCTGTGTAGAAGTGGTGTATAAACCTTTCTCCACACTTACCTTTACTCGTGCCTGGGAGGGCGTGCTGCACACTTGCAGGTTGGCGCCGCTGTAGCGCAGTTGAGGGAGGCCGCTGCTGCTGTGTTGGTTCTGGTGAGGCGCGCTGTTCCTGCTGCTTGTTCTCTTGCCCCGGTTCAGCACCAGGGCTGGTGGCAGATGGCAGGTATACGCTCTGCAACAGCTCGGCAGCAGAACCTGCTTTCAATTAATAAGAGAAAAAAGAAGACAGCACAACAGTAGGCGTCATCAACTAACCGAGCACGCCGTCGCCTGTGCCGTCGTCTGAAAGCGTCACCCCCGGCAGCTCGTCCGTGTTTACCGGGGGCTCCGCTCCCAACCTCCGCCTTCGCGCCGCGCAGGTGGCACCTCTGGGAGCAATCTTGGACTCGTACTTCACACTTTCGCAAAAATCCCACAAGTCCTGCAGGATCTCCTCCTTTTCAGAGTACTGCTCCTCTGTACCCGACCTGAATAGGCAAAGGGACGATCGTCAGATAAACATGCGCACCAGCTAACAGCGATAAAACAGCGCCATGAAAAAGGAGACGAGAAAGCGGAACACAAGACTGTCGCTGGGGTTGGCCTGAAATCATTACGTGCAGAATGAACAAATATACTCACTTTTTAAGGTTCTTGGAGTCCTGCAGCTTCCAGTATCCCAGCAAAATGTCTACACAATCTTTTATTCCTCTTAGGGTGAGCTCCCGGCCCACCGCCCGATTTACCGCAGTGAGAACATGCACCCACTTGATGTCATCGCCAAACGGCTTCGCCGCGGCCACCTCCCGAAGAAGACAGAGGTCCTCGTGAGCACTGAAGCACCTCCGGCGCTTTTTAGCTGGTTGCATTCCTGTTTCAGTAGCGTTCGACGCGACCACGGCCGGCGACGCGACACCGCGACCGTTGGAGGCAGCCATTTTGAATAACTACGCTCGCTCGCCCGGCCGCCGCTGCGCGCTGCGCTGAGATGACGAAACGAGCGGGCGAGCGCGCAGCGCCGTAAAGCCACTCGCCGCCTCAGCGTACTGGCGCATGCGCAGTGGCGTTTCCGCTGGTCCGCTCCGTTCCGCTGGCCGCTGGCCCGCTCTGCTAAAACTCTCTAATGACGGACACGCTTCTACAAGGATTTAAATAATCGACATGTTTGTGTTACCTGGACGACGTGATCATTTTCTCACCTACCTTTGCAACCCACCTTGAATGCCTTTCAACCATTCTATCCATATTTCGATGGGCCAGGCTGCAGCTCAATTCCTCCAAGTGCCACTTCGGCTTCGTCAGATTACCGTATTGGGTCACCTTGTTGACGCTGCTGGCGTACGGCCAGTCCCGGCGAAAGTACACGCTGTAACAAACTTCCCAGTCCCACGCTCTGTCCATGATGTTCGCAGTTTTGTGGGCCTCTGCTCCTACTTTCGCCGGTTCGTGAAAAACTTTGCGGCACTCGCACGGCCACTCACCGACCTTCTCAAAAAAGACGTCTCATTTTCTTGGGGTCCTCCTCAAGCTGACGCCTTCTCTCAACTAATCACCGCTCTAACGACACCTCCTATTGTTGCACATTTCGACCCCGATGTTCCTACAGAAGTTCGAACAGACGCGAGTGGTCACGGAATTGGTGCAGTTTTGGCGCAAATTCAGCGGGGCAACGACCGTGTAATCGCGTACGCAAGCCGTCTGCTTTCTAAGTCTGAACGCAATTATTCTATAACAGAACGGGAATGTCTCGCTCTTGTTTGGGCGGTTTCGAAATTCCGTTCTTACTTGTATGGCCGCCCTTTTCGTGTCATCACAGATCATCACGCGCTGTGTTGGCTTTCTTCTCTGAAGGACCCCATTGGACGACTTGGTCGTTGGGCATTACGCCTACAAGAGTATTCCTACTCGGTTGCTTATAAGTCTGGACGTCTCCATCTGGACGCCGATTGTTTATCCCGCTACCCTGTTGATCAGGCCGACGAACCAGACATCGAGCCTAGCCTCAGCATCAAGTCAATGTCCCAGTTTCTTCAGATTGGTGATGAACAACGTCGTGATGCTTCTCTGCGACAACTTATTGACCGTCTAGAATCTGCTCCGAACGACACGTCACTTCTCATGTACGTCCTCCTGAATGACACGCTGTACCGTCGTAGCCTCCAGCCAGATGGCCCTGAGCTCCTTCTTGTCGTGCCGAAAAATTTGCGTTCAACCGTGCTGCACGAGCTTCACAATGAACCAACTGCTGGTCATCTGGGTGTATCTCGGACGTACGAACGCGTGCGTCGCCGCTTCTTTTGGCGCGGTCTCGCCCGGTCCGTTCGCCGTTACGTGTCCTCCTGCGATAAATGCCAACGTAGGAAACGACCTACTGCGCCCCCGGCTGGACTCCTTCAACCGATCTCCATCCCAACCGAACCTTTCTTCCGTGTTGGTATAGATCTTCTCGGTCCTTTTCCCGAGTCGAAATCGGGCAACAAGTGGGTCGCCGTTGCTATAGACTACGCGACTAGGTATGCCATCACTCGAGCGCTCCCCACCAGCACCGCTACTGACGTTGCAGACTTTTTGCTCCACGACGTCATCCTACATTATGGCGCTCCTCGCCAATTACTCACGGATCGTGGCCACGCATTTTTGTCCCGTGTGATCGACGATCTTTTGCGCTCTTCTTCGATGCACCACAAGCTGACCACTTCCTACCATCCCCAAACAAATGGCCTTACCGAACGGCTAAATTGGACCCTAACGGACATGCTCGTGATGTACGTGTCCTCCGACCACCATGACTGGGACTTGGCGCTACCTCCCGTGACCTTCGCGTACAATTCTTCGCGCCACGACACTACTGGTTATTCACCCTTTTATTTGCTTTATGGCCATGATCCGAAGTTACCACTTGACACCCTACTTCTAACCACTACAACGCCGTCAACTGAATATGCACGCGACGCTATTGCTCGCGCTGACCACGCACGTCAGATTGCCCGCTCTTGATTTTCAGCTTCGCAAGCCACCCAGAAAGTCATATACGACCGCCGGCATGCTGACGTTCATTTCTCACCTGGTTCTCTTGTTATCTTGTGGTGCCCAGTTCGTCGAGTTGGCTTATCAGTGAAGTTGTTGTCTCGCTACATGGGTCCTTACCGTATCATCCGCCAGGTAACCGACGTCACCTATGAGATCATTCTTGCATCTGAGACCACAAGCCTGCCTGCAACCACACCCAGTGATGTTGTGCACGTCAGCAGGCTAAAACCTTACCACCTGCCTACTAAAAACCGTTGTTAATGTGCACCGAGACGGTGCTTTTACCGCCGGGGAGTAATGCTACGTAGCTGACGTATCAGCGGTCAGAAGACGACAACGAGGAAGTGGTCTGTCGGTTTTGCGTGCTGTCTTCCATCTTAGTCGACGCCATACGCATCAGTTTGAATAAAGATTTTAAAAAGACACGCCACGTGTCATTTTTAAGTAACATAATATTCCTCTTACACAGCACCGCCATCCAGCAGACATTCCAAGGACTCAACGAGAGGAGGCACACGCACACTTTCTTACGGCTCGCGCTTCGTGTCTACTTCCCACATTTAACCACCTCGAGTTCATGGCATATACTAGTTCACTGTATTCATGACACTGTGGCCCAACGCTCGCTAAACCTTTCTAAAACCTAGGAGGTTACGCCCAGTGATCATGACGTAGCAACCTTTTCTTGTCTTCTGTGCGTTGTTGAACAATGAAAAATTCGCAGCGTGCGCGTTAACTAAAAGCCGAATTCTCCTGTCTCTTCCCCCTTAGCAGCCATTTGCATGTACATCGAGCGCTATGTTTTACTGTTCAACAACGCACAGAAGAAATTTCTCACCGGCACCACCTTGGAGGTCAGAATGTTATACTTGTTGTACACACTACTACAACGGCTACGAGGGACGAACAGGTGTCGCTATAAGGAGTTTCGCCCCTAAATGAAAAGCGGCAAGGGGGTGGGGTAGAGGCTACGGAGTCCTAAAGGTTGAATAAAAACAAATAAATGGCTTAGAAGGGGAGTGCATCAGATGTAAAGTAAAAACTGTAAGAAAAAAAGGATCAGGCGAGAAAAATAACCTCGCTGAGAAGAAAGAAGTTTAGTGACAAAATCAAAAACGTGAGGCGACACGGGTCGTTCATGCATAGTATGGCAAACCCAGTGAGCTTAAAGAAACAAAAGCACAAGTGTTGCTCAGCCTCCTCTCTCCACATGGTATTGATTTTTGCAGCAAAACGAGTTATGGCATCACAACAACGACCGCTTTTGGGGGCGTAGTTATCTGCCACTGCTTGTTATCCAAACAGCTTTCGGACACAACAAGCGAAAAGTACAGGCTTTATTCGGTGCTTCAACTGAAAAACTTAACGTGGCAGTCGAGCAATGTTCCACAGAACCACGCTGGATATTCAAGTGCACTGAAGGCAAATAAAAATTTATGTAAGAGAGAAAGCTCAATGCAAGGTAACTTCTAAAGTGGCAAAATTATCAACAGCAGTGCCCTACTTACCAAGGAATTCGGCTAAATATATCACCCTACTTGCGCCACAAGTGGAGCATTTTCGAAATGATTCCGATGATGTAAGGACATCCGACTATGAAGACTTACTCTAATAAATCTAGCTGCAATACAAAAGATTCTTCCGTGCATCAAGACACGCAATAGAATGCTGGTTTGCCTTTTGTGTTTGATTTATGGAGAAAAGAACCACCAAGTGTTAATTTTGGGAATAGTATGGGCGTTTCAAAAGTTACTTTTCCTCCTAGTAGGGCACAGCTGAACCAAGTAAGAACAATATTGTTCAATGGCAGCGTCTGCTGCTGTGGCTCCCGCTGCTTTCACTCTGCTGCTAGTAGGGTCGGTGGTGGCGCAGTAAAGGCGGGTCACATTGAATACGGCAACAGTGGCGTCAGAAAGACCACTTCTTGGTGGGTGATTTGAAGTGCGCTAACGTAAAACTAAACATGTTTTTACTTGAGATATAAGATATTCCGTGCTTCGCGGTCACGAGCCGAGCACAAGTTCAGTTTTTGGGATGTTCTCAAACGCGCCGGAGCGCGTTGATTCCCAAATTTGGAGACACGATGGAGCCCATTCTCCTGATTGCAGGGATGCTCACACAGCAAGAGAGCGGGCGCCGACTTCTGGAACGCCGATAGTTATAGCGCGAGAACGGATTCACGACAAAGTGACAAGATGGACACGTCGTCGTTCTGTTCTCGCGCTATAGCTATCGTCATGTCATACCAACTAGCCGAACTGCCACACTTCTGGAAGGCGCTGTTTACGTTCATCTAATTTATGAAAACGGCCGACGCCGTACAGGCACTCGCGAAATGCGAAACAGATGACACACACTCTTCACTAAAAAGTCATAGCTACAAAGGCAAATTTATCTGCCCAAACTGACGTATGTCTAGCAACAGCCACCCCCAAATCAGGCAATAGAATTCTTCGGCACCAAGCATAATTTTGCCAATTTTACTGTGTTTCTTTATCTTGGTGACTAAGGCCTTTAATGGCTTTCAATAAGACCTTCGTCCAAAATCCATAAGAAGTGTTAAAAAATTCCCAAGCATTTCCCCGAGGGTGAACATGGTTAAGTGCGAATGCACGGGGTGATGCTATGAGGGGTATTTATTAATTCGCACTATTAAATTTATTAATCACACTATGGTGCCTTTATGGTGTGATGGTTCCTGGGAATCGCAATTTGATCACACGGGGGAGTTTACGTTAACTCACTGGCGAATGCCAATGGATTTTAACTTTACTCCCCCTCATAGCATCACCCCGTGCATTCGCACTGAACCATGTTCACTCTCGGGGAAATGCTTGGGAGTTTTATTACTGATGATGATGATTAAAGTGTAATTAATGAATTTAGGTGTTGTTTGTCATGAAGCATTTGTACACAGATACATTATATACGAAGTAGTATTTATTTACACTTCACGACGCGTCCGGACGAGCAAAGTCCAGGGCTCGCACCCTCTCCCGTGCGGCACGTTCACTGGCTGGAACGGCTTCGGGAACGTCCACTCGCCGTTGACAATTGCGAGCGGCGTATTGACGCCGGCCTTCATCACCCTTCTCCGCCTGACGCTTGCGTTGTCGTTCCGCTTCTTGGGCCGCGTTCGCGGCTCGATGCTGACGCCTCATCTCGGCCTCGCGAGCGCGCAGTTCACCATGCGCTGCACGCTTCGCCCGCTTGTCCTCGGCCTCGCGAGCACGAAGTTCGGCATTCTCTGCACGCTTCGCCCGCTTGTCCTCGGCCTCGCGAGCGCGAAGTTCGGCATTCTCTGCACGCTTCGCCCGCTTGTCCTCGGCCTCGCGATCGTGCAGTTAGGCATCCGCTGCACGCTTCCCCGCTTGCACTCGGTCTCGCGAGCACGCAGTTTGGCATCCGCTGCACGCTTCGCCCGCTTACGTTCGGTCTCACGAGCCCTTCGCAGCGCCGCCTTGTCTTCCAACGTCGGCGAAACCACCGCGGTACCGTCACCTCCCACGACGGGTGCAGTGCTGGCATTCGGTTGTACTGCATTCGTTGTTGATGGTAGCGTAGCCTCCGGGACATCCATCGCACGACCCGCTCTCGACGGGAGACTGAGAGAGAAGGCGGGTGCGCGAGAGAGAGGGGTGCGCGCGCAGCTGCAGCGAGCGAGGAGAGCGGAGGAGCGAGCGAAGGGGGAGGGGGTATAAGGCGCGTTACTGACACCGATATCAGCGTCGCGTCCGTGGCTTATTCGGTAGAGCGTCGTGCTGCGGCCCGCCAAGTCCTCTCTCTTTTAAAGATAGAGAGAAGACTGCGGACGCCGCCGACGGCGGTGAATGGTTTGGGGTCGCTTATAAAGTGTATTCACACTTAAAAGAGTGATTTATTATGATATCGAAATAAATAACAAATGTTTGCATGCCATCTCTTCTCAACCAAAGCTGAGTATCTTAACCTTGCCTGCCTTTTTGTGTTCCTGTATACGAACACGCATTGTTGCAGTGACTCTTTTTTCTTTGTCTGCTGTTTCATGGCTGATGACTGCGTCACAAAACATTCCCACCAATGCACTACATACTTACTGCCGAGCATTAAAGAGCTGTCACTCACTATATTTTATCTAATAATATCTGAGATTTTACATGCCAAACCATGATATGACTATAATGAGCACGCTGAGACCAAGGGCTTCGTAAATCAGGTGTTCTTTAGCATGCAGAGATATTGCACAGAACACGGACCTCCAGCACGTCACCTCTAGTAAAATGTGACTGGCACGTCGGCCATCAAACCAAAAAGACGGATAGTGACCTGCCATTAAACAGATCCATCGGTCCTGTAAAAATTGCACAATCACAATCATTTATTGGTAGTTGGTAAAGAACTAAGTAGTTTATTTCGCCAGCCTGTAACTCTGTCTGACGTGTGCGTCTACAAGAAAGCTGCTTGATGATTACTTCATCCGTCTGCCGAAGTATTTGGTACACAATGACCACCACTATATATATCCTTTTCTTTTTCAAGTTCAGAGATTTTACAAATTCTTTAATGCAGGTAGCAGAATTCACATGGTTAAGTTACATTGCTAGAATGAGCATACATTACAACTGAAAGAATTGCAATGAATGTTTGAATAATAAATATGCTCGCTCAAGAACTTCTCAAACAATAAATGCTTGCTGAATAATTGCATATAGCGAAATTTCATGATGCGGAATGCTATTGAAATGTACCTCTTTGCTAACTATGCACGCTATAACTCTCGTGTTATGCGTTTCATAAATTTGTGAGAAAAATACACTGGCATTCCAGTAAACTTCTCATCTAAGCAGAATTATGCACTCTGCTTTTAATGTTAACTAGATCTATTTGGCTAAGTTGAGAGACCTCTCAAAGTTTAAGTTTTTGGCAACTGTTGTTGATTTGCAACGAAGCCAGTGCGATGCTGATGTCAGGTGTCTCAGGCGATCGAACAGCGGAGACAAAACAGGACTTATGGTAAGCGCAGTAGACAATTTATTACTTTCTTGGAAGGAAATAAAATGGTTTTATAATTCTAGTGATAGATACCAGCAACTCTTCCACTTTTTCTGTCTGTGTTCTTGCGTAAACACTCCGTCAGGGATTCGGATGACCTGGGAAAAAATAACAAAGAAAAAATAAACAATAAACTGTTGTTCATAATAAGTCATCTCTGTAGTGTACTTGAGACTAATCGCCAATGTGTCTCTCTCTCTCTGTTCATATATATATATATATATATATATATATATATATATATATATATATATATATATATATATATATATATATATATATATATATATATATATATATATATATATATATATATATATATATATATATAGGATCACATTACATTACAATCCGGTCTAATAATTTCTCTTAAACTTTTTTTGACAATATTGTCTGGTAGATCTCATATTGTGTCAAACAAAAAAAAAATTTGTCCTTAAGTATGCATTTCTTTCCATTATTCATTAACGATGGTCTTGTACTGGCAGACTTGGTGCATTTAGGTTGTATACGAGGGACTATTGGTCAGCTGCCAGCTCTTAATAATTTCACGTGCTACGTGACGCCAAACAGGCTCATAAAGAATGTCCCACACTCACCGCCATGCTAACTTGTGGCGCTGACTGACACTCCCACGTTTAAAATTTACATATATATCCAATCAAGTGGCTGGGGGGGATAGCCGCCATCATAGCTCAGTGATAAAGCATCGAACGCGTTATTCGAAGGTGGTAGGCTGCGGCGGCTGCATTTCCGATGGAGGCGGAAATGTTGTAGGCCCGTGTGCTCAGATTTGGGTGCACGTTAAAGAACCCCAGGTGGTCTAAATTTCCGGAGCCCTCCACTACGGCATCTCTCATAATCATATAGTGGTTTTGGGACGTTAAACCCCACATATCTATCTATCTATCGAAGGTGGTAGAATGGGTTCCTATTCACAGCAAGTCATCATTCCGCCCTGTTTTCTTTCTTCACATTTACAATACAATTTGGCCTAATAACATCCCCTATACTTTCCTTGGCATTATTGCCTGTTAGATCTTATCATTTTGTGCGAAACACGGAAAAACGATCCCTTAATAGACACTTCTTCCTTTATCTCTCTCTCTCTCTCTCTCTCTCTCTTTATATATATATATAGTCAAGTAGATGCTTTGTGAGCAGTCACAACGTGGTCTATTTCGACGTTTCAGCCAAAGTCTAGCCTTCATCAGCATTCTGGCCTTCATCAATCCTGATGAAGGCCATACTCTGGCTGAAACGTCGAAATAAACCATGTTGTGACTGCTCACGGAGGATCTTCTATTTGACTACTCGTAACGCTACGGCCACTCAACCACCATGTCTTCATATATATATATATATATATATATATATATATATATATATATATATATAAAGGGAAAAAAGACTAATCAGTACATTAGCTGCAGTTACCTCGAGTACGGTGCGAATCACATGCAGTAATAATACTAAATATCTTGAAAAGTTTTACGTTTGAAGCTTCATAAAAAATGTCTGTTCTTGCTTTGTTACTTGTAATATTTACCTAAGACCTAGCTACATAAAGAAGTCTTGTGACTTACTTTTAAAATTCTGTTTTGCAGTGTGATGATCATGCCTTACGTTGAAGAAGCGGGTGCAGCACTGCAGATTCGGAAGGAGAAAGGCAACAACAATTCACTTCACAGAGGAAAGCTAGAATGAGACACGCATGCACGCAGTGCGACCATTAAAAGAAACGCACACAGTACGACAATACAAAGAAAAAAAGCGTGAGCGTGCGTTGTAATAGCACGTTGACACCACGACACAGTGCCACCATGCACGGCGAAATAAACGTGCTCTTCAAGCTGTCTCACTTGCTCTGCTACATTGATCATTCTCATTTTATGGTTGTAAATAGGAAAAAATAAAAAAAGAATAAAATAACGACGGAAAGAAAGATACGCTGATTTTGCCAAGGCCACGAAGAGAATGTTACTGTATATTGACAGAATCACAGCTAGTTTTTTACAATTCTACCTATTCATCAAACACATCATATGGTGTGTTTAGGCTGTCATCAGTGGTGGCTATTCTATCATTGTAGTAGAATTATTGAAGAATACTTCAAGTGCAATAAAGAAGTTGTTCAGAGTGTAGTTGACAACACCAACTGCCATGACTTTTTATCAGTTTGCATGATGCGGTAAGCAGGCCGAGAAGCGCGTGTTGTGGGTGGAATAGCAGGGACACATTTACCGCCAATAAGTGGACTAGAATTTAACAACACAATTGTCCACCACGCATATTGACAAGTCTGCTTAATATTTTTGAAAACAATGTTATTGTTTTTGAAAACAATGGTATTTTGAAAACAATGATTGAAAAAAAATGTTATTAAGCAGCAATTTTTCTAGCATTGACTCGTGTTTGTTTGAGAGAAAAATTATAAAGGGAGCGTTCATCATGTTCATCAGGTTTGACTCGCGTTCATCATGTTTGACCTGTTCGAATAGACAACTAACATTTTTTGTGAAAAAAAAATTTTGAGCTGGAGTTTTTTGCCAAGATTTAACACCCAGATTACTCTTGTACTTTGGTTCATGTTTTCGAAGGGCCACTACAAGCTGGGAAGAAGGGCTAGCATGTTGAATGAAGGCGGTAAGAAAGAACTTACCCAGATGCACCAGCTGATGGGTTCGCAGAGGCAACACTGGCCCGTGGAGCAATGGCTGCTGGTGCTGCACCAAATGAGCCAGCACCCTGGCTTCCAGTGGCGGCACTTGATACGGATGAACCATAGGGGCCGTGGCTTCCGTACTGATTGTATCCGTTATAGCCACCATAGCCACCATATCCACCATAGCCGCCATATCCGCCATATCCACCGTATCCGCCGTATCCGCCATGTACTCCATAGCCGCCATACGGGTTGAACGCACCATACGAACCGTAGTTACCATACGGGTTGAAGCCATAGTATCCATTGCCATATGACATTCCGAAGGGGCCATAACCACCGTAGGCACCACCCCAGGGAGACCCGAAACCGCCAGGGTAGAATGCCGGTCCCCCTGCAAATGGCAAGTTGATTGCCGTAAAATTAGTCATGGTAAATTTGCCCTCTTTTCTTTTAAAGAGTATGCAGTCACGTTATTGCTGTCGACTTCCACACGGCTGGACCGGAAAGGCGCGCGAGCGTTAAAAAACGGAACGCGCCTCTGTAGCCCGGCCGTTCATTGCACTTTTGCATCGGGTGAGAGCTCGTGGGACATTGTTTAGCAGTCATTATCATAAAAGCTCAGTAACGTAACTTTCCCAAAATGATCATATCAGAGGGACGCATGCGTGCACGGTATAATGTGGGCTGTCTTTCAACACTACCCATATCTGTACGCCTCTTGTTAGACAACGTACATGAATATCACAAATCGAGGCTTCCTCGACAGTGTTTCGTATTATTTACTACTCCTTCACTACACTGTACATGTAATATCAACTTGTGAAGTCTTCCAAACAAATTATTACTAAAGCTAATTTTGCTTTTTATAGCTGATTCTTCAATTTCTTTTAATTATTGGTCTAGCGGCGTTTGTTATTGCATTGATATATAAATAAGCAACATCATTCTCAGTTGATTGAACAGAAAAAAGGACATGTTTGATGGATTTTGTGAACTTCCAACACATGTATGTTTCCAGAACCAATTTTTACTGCATTTACGCGCCTTCTGACTTCATTTTTTCAATTAATGAGTGTCAACAAAAAGAAAGCGTACACGCCACAATGCATGTTTGTAAATGATGTTCAAGAGAGCTTCAAACACCAGACAAGAAACTTGACATATTATGCTATACAGGGTTTTGAGAAATATGATGATTCAAAATAACCAAGTAGCTACTCAGCATAAAAAAGACCAGCTACATCTTTGTCATCTAGGGCAAAAACATTTTCGCACGTTAGTTTAACACAAAATTAGCAATACATTTGCGAAAGGGTCAATGAGTTTTTTTTTTGTCCTCTGTAAAGTTGTTATTACACGTCTTTTTTTACAGACACCAGGACTGAAACGATAGTGTTAAGTCACCAGTACGTGCAGATAAATAATCTTGCACATTATTTTTAGCAATGGCTCCTCTCTCACTCGTTTCAATGTATGGATCAAATGCGAAGTTTTTTTCGTGAACTTAAAGCACCTTGAGCATGTCTGTCTGCTTATCCGTATATTCTGCCACCAACGTGCGGGCTCTCTTCTGTTTGTCTACTAAATTTAACCAAAACCAAAGTTGTCATTGAAAAGCAGTGGTGTATAGCTGACACAATGAACAGGTCATTACATCAATTGTGTGAGAGGCTTGGCGCGTACACCATCTGAAACTTTTTCCTTCAGTCACGTGTGACTCGTACTCGGGTAAAACAGCCCCTGGAATGCGGATACAAGAAATTGGTGACTAACAGTTCTATCTAACCAGGAAAAATACGCGAACGCATTATGAAGACTGTGTGCCAGAAAATGAGAAGGCAATCTTTACGGGTCAGGAAAAATGTTTGCGCCATCGCCTTATGAAGTTCGTGTGCTAGAAAATGGGGTGTAGGTGTCAGCAGTGTTGTCGGCGATGAAAAAATAGCAGGAACGATAAGGTGGAAAATGTTTAGAGCCGAAATTGAACACAGATATTCTGTGAGGCAGTCAAATATTCTACCACATAGGTATACGCCTCTGCTTGTAGGAACTAACGACGAGAACCGTAAAATGATATCAAATCATTCTGTACCACGCCAACGTCCACTATGAATGCTGTGTTCTCTATCGGTTTTTGTAACCATGTAACAAACACTGCACATACTTCTTGTGTCCCACCAAGCTGTGGTCAATCGTTGCATAACACTGAAACTTCGTTGAAAATCACTCATTGTATGCACATAACCACATTATAGCGTGCACTTATATCAACTGCGCTTTAATATGAGTACCGTCGTTACATCGGAGCATAGGATGGTCTGACCAGATACCACAACTGTAACCGACGTGCCTTACAAACCCTCAAGCAATCCTGTATCTGGGGTAGACAGGATAGAGGGGTTCTAAAAAATCGTTCCCCATCATTGCTGTTGCTTCTTCAAATAAATACTTTCCTGAAATTAGGTGCTTTTGTCAAATAGTCAAGACCTTCGACAAGTGTCTCAGCACTCCTTAGAAAAAAAAACATTGCTTGCTGCGGGCGTGAACAATATTTTCCCATAATATGTCAAAATAGACAAAGAAGTCAGTCAAACTCGCAATGTTTAACTCAAAGCTATGCAAATTTTGTTGTGGAGGCCACTACTCGTCTACTGCTTTGCATCGCATCGGTTTTCAGAATAACTGGGGTATGCGAAATTTTTATGAATTTTATGTCAAAATTTCGATTATGAACGGGTAGTATTTATTCACTGTATTCAAGTAACACTGATAAATGCAGTATTGCATGCAAATGAACACCAGTGAAAAATAATTTACTTATATTTATAGATATTCTGGTCAGATCACTGGGTAACAGATCACCGAATGGGCTTTCCCATTTCCCGTCCAAATGTATATATATCGTAACCGGACTGATGTGCTGTGCTAATTATGCTCTGTCAAATGCTAGCTCTCTCAATCTGCCCGCCTCATGTGTTGTCAAGACCTATATTATAAGATAAGGTAAACATCACAGGGAGAAAAGTGCGACCCTGGTACCCACAAAGCACCGCGGACAAAGTATTGTGCAGTAGCTTTAAAAATAGGTTTTAACGTTGTAGACATTGTTGAAGTAGGGATGGATGGATGGATGGATGGATGGATGGATGGATGGATGGATGGATGGATGGATGGATGGATGGATGGATGGATGGATGGATGGATGGATGGATATGGCTGTACCCTTTAGATCAGGCGGTGGCTAGCGCCACAAAGCCGTAGTACCTAATGAACCAAAAACTAAATTTATTTTTTCCCTTAAAAAGTGAGTTTGAGGATTCGTACTTTGCAGTGAAGAGTTTAATTTTCGCTCGTGCCTTGACTTTAGCTACCAATCAGATAACTTCCTTCTAGTTAAGTCTACCCGCTTAAAGTTTATTTTGCCCTCCCGGTCCCTAAACCCCAGTGCTTTGAAAAACTCTGCGCCATCATCCTGAACTATAGGGTGAAGCCCTTTACAGAACATTATCAAGTGTTCGGCAGGTTCTTGTTCCTCTCCACACGCACTGCATACTGTGTCTTCCCCTTCGTATTTGGCCCGATATGTCTTGGTTCGCAGTACTCCCGTCCTTGCCTCAAACAGTAGAGAACTACCCCGAGTATTATCATAGATCCTTTCCTTGGCAAATTCCTGCTTAAAAGTTTGATAGATCTCTATTGCGGACTTCTTAATCATGCCCATTCTCCACATGTCAGTCTCCGTTTCCTTCACTTTCTTCTTAACCAATAGTCCTTTTTGGTTTGGCCACCTGCTGTTTTCCAAGTATTTACCAGTCAGCTTCCTGGTTCGCTTCCTCCATTTTGTATCGACATTCATGTACAAGTAGCTGAAAACCTTCCTAACCCAACGCTCTTCCCCCATTTCTCTCAATCGCTTCTCAAATTTTATCTTGCTGCTAGCTTCCCTGCCCTCAAATGATGTCCATCTCATATCACCTTGTACTCGCTGATTTGGTGTATTCCCGTGAGCTCCTAAAGCAAGCCTGCCTATTCCACGTTGCTTAATTTCTAATCTTGCTTGAACTTCTGATCTCATGCACAAGACCGCATTGCCGAACGTCAGCCCAGGAACCATCACCCCTTTCCATATTCCTCTCACAACATCATACCTATTGTAATTCCACAGTGCCCCATTTTTTATGACTGCTGCATTCCTGTTACCTTTAGTCGTCACGTATATTTCGTGTTTCCTCAGATACTCGGTCCCATTGCTTATCCATACGCCCAGTTATTTCTATCTAGGCGAAGCAGCGCCATCATACTTGACCATCAGACTAGGCGAAGCAGCGCCATCATACGAAAAGCAGTTGAAGTAAACATTGGTCCAGTTGGCAGCAATTCGAAATACAATTTAGTGTTTCCCGGAGACGCCGTGCATGTGGGGCAAATTTGTGCACATGGCTGTGCGTTCAAACTTATAACTAGAGTGACTAATCATTTTTATTAGGAGTACTGCATGCGTTCGAAAGAAAATAAAATATACTATACACTTGGAGAGTTTTACATTACGTCAACTTTCTTATAACGCTTTTAGGGATAAGGAATAGCTGGTGCCCTATCGGTGCGCCAAAACTTAGATCACATCAATAAAAATTGTGTTCTAAAGGAAAATGCTTCATTTCATGACGTAACCTTAAAAAGGTGTCTTACCGTAGCCATATTGGCCTGCGCCAATACCAGCCTGACCACCGAGTCTCGCACCAGCATTTCCTCCAATGCTTGCGGTAAATCCGGGCGCGCCACTAGGACCGACTCGTTCCACTCCGGCGTGCAGCCTAGTGCCGATTCCACCAACGGCTCCAACATCGCTTCTAGCGCCACGTTGCCCTCGTCCACTTGCAAGAACCACTGTGTGCAAGACACCATGTGGTATTAGTGTTACAATATTTCCATCACGGGCGTGGCAGGAAGGAATCCAACACTCATGAGAAAAAAGCATAAAAGTATAGAAGGTTCTGCTGGCAATCCTGAGGTGATTGATTGATTTGTGGGGTTTAACGTCCCAAAACCAGCATTTGATTATGAGAGATGCCGTAGTGGAGGGCTTCGGAAATTTTGACCACCTGTGGTTCTTTAACGTGCACCCAAATCTGAGTAGACGGGCCTACAACATTTCCGCCTCCATCGGAAATGCAGCCGCCGCAGCCGGGAATCGAACCCGCGACGTGCGGGTCAGCAGCCGAGTACCTTAGCTACTAGGCCACCGCGGCGGGGCATCCTAAGGTGATTAAGCACAGAAAAAAAAACGGCAAAAAAGTTGCGCTCTTTGCAGTGACACGCTGCTAAAACGACTTGAGTGATCAACGACTAGTACATTCAAAACACTTACACAGAACTAGGATGACAGGCAGGGCCAGTAGGTTGAATTTCACTGTACTTTAACAACAGGGCAACAAACAGGAATAAGTAAGCAAAAGTCACGCACGATGTTGTATGTCTTCTATTTTCTTAATCCCATCTTTGGTGGTATTGCTCAAGTGCAATGCACTCATCAGGCCGGTGCCTTTAAGAAGGTCACAATGTTGTACAATTAGTCATCGCCAACGGGTGATAACATGGCCGAAAATCATCTGTTCTCTAATGTACTATCACAAAAATAGCCTAATGAGTTCTGAGTGACCATAAATATAAAGGAAATTGAAATGAAGATGGGTGCTAGATAACATGAAAAATTTTGGAACAGGGTCCATGAACAGGGGTTTTGACAAAAACAGACTTAGCCAAGACTAGTCTGCTGGTCGAAACGTTGTCTCCAGTGAATTTCTTGTTCAATACCTTTCATCTCTAAAAATGAAGTCTTTTGGGAAAAAAGTGCTGAAGTACTGTTCGAAAAGTGATGCACACATATTAGTTTTTGCGAGTTTTGCATTTATGTGATGAACAACGATAAATGACATATAATATTTAATTTTATAGCTGCAGGTTGCACTGTTGAATGATTTCATAAAAATGCACGCCAAAACACAGTGGTTGTCTTTCGTAAGAGCTGTTGATCATTGGCGTCCCACCTTTCCTAACGTATGCCTTTGATTTCGTGGCCCCGCCGTTGTGGTCTAGTGGCTAAGGTACTCGGCTATCTATCTATCTATCTATCTATCTATCTATCTATCTATCTATCTATCTATCTATCTATCTATCTATCTATCTATCTATCTATCTATCTTTCTATCTATCTATCTATCTATCTATCTATCTATCTATCTATCTATCTGTTTTGGGTGCCCTCGTTATCGCCTTCGTAACTTGTAGAAAAGCTGAATTAGTTCAAGTTGATAAGAAGGTTTGACTAATATGTCTCGCTATTCGTGACATGACTAACGCTAAAGTTTGATCGAATCCCGGCTGCGGCGACTGCATTTTTGATGGAGGCAAAAATGCTGTAGCCCTGTGTGCTCAGATTTGGGTGCACGTTATAGAACCGCAGTTGGTCGAAATTTCTGGAGCCCTCCACTAAGGCGTCTCATATAGTCATATGTTGGTTTTGGGAAGGAAAACCACTGATACCAAATAATTAACGCTAAAATTCTATCGCCCGTATCATAAAGCCCTTTCACCCACACATATGTGGCACATGCAATCGTATTAATGTAGTGAGTTTGTTAACGTAGTGGTTGACAGTTTATATCTACCAAGCAGCAGTGAGAACAGACATTGGCAATTTATCTGTGATAGCATAAAGAAACCTGACATCGGCAGCGCTTGCCCGAGGAATGCAAAGAGTAAGTATCACTGTCTCAGCAAAAATACAAGCCGAGCATTAAGCGTGGCAGTCAAGTACTCTACCACAGAGCCGCGCTAGGTTTCAAAACTGCTTTGAAAAAAGACTCAATTCAGGGGTAGGGCTGGTGAGACATCATCTATGGTTTTGAAGTTCACTATGTAACTTTATTGACACTATATGAGTAGTTCTGCAATACGGGCTTTTAGTTAGATTAACGTCAATCATATACAAAAGAGCCATTGAGAGAGGTGACTCTACGCAGCTTCCGACAGGGCTACCATCCTAGCAAGAGCGAGCGTGCCGTATCATTTTCCCGCTTGCAATGTTCGTGTTCTTATTGTTGCTATCGGCATCTTTATGCAACAATAATGGTAACATAAAACACATACGGCTATTCAAATAGCGTTGGTTCATATATTTGTATTTATTTTAATGTCATTTTGCAGCATTACATTAAATTAAAGAAAATTACACCATAGTCAACTGCCCTTCGCATGCTTCGCATAAAATAGACTCCCATGGTATCTGAGATTTGTTGAAATTTTGGCAATACAAATTAGGCCAATTGATTTTGATACATCGTGAACGGCACCTATTAATTAGGACCAGAAAACATTAAACCATTGAACACGTTTTGCTTGTGTGCTTTTTGCTGGTTGCAGTGTTATGAAGTACTGTTGGAAACGAAATGGGCGTCAGATTATTTTAATACTGTTCAACATATTTGCCATGCCATCGCATTGACAAAATTAGCCTTACTATGTCTGTATGAAGCATGCGCTGCTATCGTGTGTGCGTGACATTTCGGTCAGAATTCGTGCTTTCTTTTTTTTTTTAATTTTAACGTGAAACTTCGCCAATCACCATTTTTGACGGTAATCATTTTATAGACCCTAGTGATAGTGGATGAAGTCCTATATTGCGCAAGCGTGGCGAACAAAATCTGAATTTGTACAGAGTTAGGCAATATGAACTTTTTGCTCGGTTCCTTTTGCAATAGGCACTTTATTTTTAGCAAACATGTCACTTAAATAAAATGTTTCTGGTGGCTAGCATTCTTGATTCTTTTCCTAAGGGTGATGTTGTGGCATACTATATTTGTTGCATACGCATTCATTTACAGGAAAAACTATGAACTACGTAGAAGTATGACCCTTCAAATTAAGTGGGGTATTGTTTTTTTTCTAGTTGCAAAAAAAATTACGATCTTCACACTTCGTAATATGCTTGGTAGTATGCTGGACGTTATATCGACTCGTTGAGACGTTCATTGTTTTATATTGTGCACATTTCACAGAATGTCATACCATGGTTTTCTGAGAGAAAATGCTTGTAAACAACAGCTGCAATGTTTTGTGTAGCTGAGTTAGCATTCACTTGTATGCATTTGTGGATCAATTGTCTCAAAGCTACGAAATTGATGGCTGCACTGTCAGAGGTCATGTCTTCATGTTAAGAATGTATGTTTATGAAGCGACTTTACATAACAGAAGCAGCTTGCTGTTTTGCGCCCAGCTAAGTTTTCTACCTCAAACCTTGGAATTCTTTGCACAGTGCCATTAGCTCTAACTATTTAGCACGCAACCATGCAACTTATTCTACAAGCCATACTGTTTCAAACCTGCAAACATTCTTGAACAGTATAAATTCGCATATAAGGAATCACTAAGGCAGCTCTACTTGTAGCAATACTTCAATGTGTGCATTAACAGGAGCCTAAAACAAAAGAAGATTACGTGGACTTGCTTACCAGTTGCCAAGAGGCATGCAACTATGAAGGTTTTCATGTTTTGGGGTGATCTGGCTGCGCTGTGTTACGCAAGAACGAGCCGCTCCTCTGTTTAGGAATACTGCGCTATCAAAATCCACTTCAGCTTTTTATTGCCGAAGGCCTGTAATAACCAAGCGTTTCATTACAAACTTTATTTATTATTTGTCAAGTCTATGTTGCGCAACTTGTGCAAAACAAAAGCTATTTTTTCTATGCAAGGTGTATGGTTGTGTGCGTGGCTTGCATGGAGAGTTTTTGAAGTTGTTTTTGACAAGACGCGCTTCTCCTTCAATGATGTGCACGTGCGCAAACAAAAGGAATCTCACCCATTGTTTATTTGCGATGATGTCGCTGAATAGGAAAACAGATCTGACAGTTGTTTTTGTCGTTCACAGTATAAGCGACAACTTTGCCCATTATGTCTGATATTTACCGTTCTTTTCCACCAACTGTCAATTTCATTTTGTACTGGAAAGATGACCCTTATATGGAACAATGCGCAAAACCACACTAGCTGTAAGCGTCCCCTTGTTTACCTCTCCTTTGTGGTATGTAGTCCAAGATCAGAGCAAAAGAACTTTGTCGTTGAAACAATAGTAGCGGTCATGCGTCTAGCAAATCGGTTGCTGAGGCACGGTCTTTTTTTTTTCGAGTTCTGGAATCAAATAGCTTTTCTGATTTATTGTTTGTAAGTTTTTTTTTCTTTTTCATCACGATTGCTTTGCTCTGCCTTTCCACACTAAGACATGCTTAGACCTAGCAGGCTTAGAGAGAAATCAACGAAAGCACGTTATTGAGGAAATAGTTTGTTATGAAAACAATATGAGAGATTTTCTTTCAGTACACGTTGTGCACTTGACTTATGTTCCCTATCTCTCTCATTGTAAAACCATGTTCCAGGAGAACATCAAGTCGTCTAACTTTGAAGCTTCTCGTGCGTTCTAAAATTTGCGAGCCTGTTATGGTATGTTGCCCTTTACATGAGCTCCAATTGGTTGCATTCAAATTCCTTCTGTTGGTTTTCTTTGTGTTTGGTCTGTCACATGGCATTGTTTATAGACGAGATAGTGCCACTCTCTATATATTGTAGGTCAGCACAAAAAAGACTATTAAATAAAGAGATCCGTGCGTAAAACAGATCTATTGTCAGTAGGTCACAAAGAAGAATATAGCCAAGTTCCAAATTTCACACAGACAAACTGAGGTTAGCAATCAGGAAAACTTAAAAATGCACGATAGAGTGGGACTTACCTGGTGGGCTGGTACTAAGATCTTATGCTCCAATCATTACTGCTTCCGCAAGCAGAGTGTGAGGTACAGCTGTATATTCCAGCTTTTCTGTAATGGCAACAGTTTTGAATCCTGTGCTACTATTTTCCGTTCCATGTGCATTGTTATGAAGAGGTTGAAGTTTATATTGACCTCAGTTATTCCACTTTAAAAAGTTCTGCAGCAAAAAAAAACTTAAAGTAAAAGTGGGTTCTTAAAATAAAAAAAACGAACAAGTAGAAGAAGAACACATGAAAGAAATTTAAACAAATTGTTAAATTACTTCAAAAATTGAAGCATAAGCATAAGTGCGAACACCTATTAAGATAACGCTCCGTGCATTTAACAGCACGTACAATCAATGACAACACATCAATTGAGAATGAAAATTGAAGGGTTCCTATTGTGAACCACCGCTCATTGCATATTTTTTGAGCACGTGGAGAGTGTGCACATAACTAAAATGACGGCTTTATAGAAGACATTTTTGGATACGTTTGTTGTAGTTCAGATTAAAGATTTTTCATGGCCCACACCGTCTCAGTAGGAACTTGTCGATGACCCTACATGCTGAAGAAGCAATTTGATTCAGTGCAAAAATATGCAGAGGCATTTTCACTTTGAAAATGGCAATTACCAAGCTTAAAGGTTCTGTCAGCTGCTTCGTACCTGTCATCATTTGGTGTCCTCAACAAATATGACAGGTACAAAATCTCAGCTATGAGTGGATAAGTGTGTCAGCAGGAAGCTAACTCAAAGGTAAAGTCAAAGTTTACGTCATCAAAGAAATTCTGGTTAGTCTTCAGGGCTAAAAGCTGCTCGAGGCAGCTTGATAGTTGGCAGCATACGACGTTGAAAGTACAAAAAATTCCGCCATATCCACGAAGTGAATGATGATGAGTGGGTGAAGCTCCGGAGGTAAACCTGGTAAACCATGAATCCTCTGTACATTTTGCCCACTCGATTTTATTACATCGCTCCCCCTAGCGTACGTCGCCGCACTAAATCGAACGATTGCCTTCAACCAATGACACGCGCCATATGTGACATCATTCCTATTTTATAAGATCTCGCGTCTTTCATCAACTACAAGTACCGCTTTCTAGTTTATAACATCTTGCATCTTTTCATCATCAGCTACAAGTACCACCATCTAGTAAACACTACAAGAACTAAACGAGAGGTGGCTACATACAGGAGACGGTACCGCCATCTAGTGAACACTGCAAGAACTAAACTAGAGGTGGCTACATACAGGGGACAGTACCGCCATCTAGTGAACACTGCAAGAACTAAACTAGAGGTGGCTACATACAGGCTACAGGGGACGCACAGCCCACACCCTAAGGAGCTTCGCCCCTAAAAGGGCTTGTAAGTTCATACTTTCTTAAATACATGAACAATATTTAACAAATTGCTGTTTGGACTACATCAAGCAATAGGAGTAGCATACAGAGAGTCACAGTGAGATTTTGCATCTAATTGTTTAGTACAGCATAGATAACTTTGTATTGCAAAAGGTACAGGAAATGCGGAAATTTTACGGAATAACAATTTTGCGGAATGATTAAACACAGAAATGTTGAGATAGAGAAATGCGGTATGACAAGATAAGCTAAAGTTTGCATAGTCAAGACATATCAACACGAGGGCTACAACATAGAGATGCAAAAAATTCATGCAATCGCCATTGGGTAGCACAGTAAGTTCTGTAAGTTTGGAATCAAAACCATTATCGATTGATATGTGGAGTTTAACGTTCCAAAACCACCATTTGATTATGAGAGACGCCTTAGTGGAGGGCTCCGGAAATTTCGACCATCTGGGGTTCTTTAACGTGCATCCAAATCTGAGCACATGGTCCTACAACATTTCCGCCTCCATCGAAAATGCAGCCGCCGCAGCCGGGATTCGAACCCGCGACCTCCGGGTCAGCAGCCGAGTACCTTAGCCACTAGATCACCGCGGCGGGGCTCGAAACCATTATCCAAACGGCCCGTAGAGCTAAAAGTCGTAGGCGCCAAGATACATAGTTAAATAGATAGATAGATAGATAGATAGATAGATAGATAGATAGATAGATAGATAGATAGATAGATAGATAGATAGATAGATAGATAGATAGATACGCTCAAAGTCACCGAAGTTCGCTAAGAAATGCTTGGTATTTAAAAAAGCGACTTTAGAAGAACTTACTCAGGTCACATGAATATTTTAAATGCGAACCATTTCTTAGCGGGCTTTGGCAACTTTAAGCGTATCTATCTATCTATCTATCTATCTATCTATCTATCTATCTATCTATCTATCTATCTATCTATCTATCTATCTATCTATCTATCTATCTATCTATCTATCTATCTATCTATCCATCTATCTATCTATCTATCTATCTATCTATAGCGTAGTGGTAAAGATACTCGACTTCGGAGCATGAGGGCACGGGTTCAAATTTTAGTGTTAGAAAGAAAAAAGTTTTTTTTATGCTGAAGACGTTATCGGGTCTGACCAACCACTCGTGGCGCTGAAAGCAGCGCACTAGCTGGGGCGCAGGGCTCCACGGGAGTGTCCGCTCTTTATGTAAGTATGTTTCTGTATGGGCTCGTATAATTCACATATCTCACTGAATAGCAGTCGGTTGTTCACGTGCCGTGACAGCCAGTAGAGCAGAGAGCCGTCACAGATAGGGTAGTTATGGAATGCGGCACCTTTGTTTTCGTGACACCGCTTGGATCGTCCCCCATGGCTGCACTGGTTTTAGTCGCCATTTTATAATGCGAATTGGACAGTAGAGTGCCACCGTGGGCACCTATTTGTAGTTTGCTTGCCTGTGTTATCCGGTCTTACCACTTCTTTAAGCACAGAGCTTCAAAAAAAAAAAAGGGGGAAAGCACGAACGATGCCCACTGCAAAAGCACTCAAAATGCGGTGTTCTGGTAGAACACAACCTGACATTCAATGAGTGACGTCAACACGTATTAGGCGGCATGGTATGTCCTTGAGGCCAATAGTGAACTAGAATATATAGTTTGGCCGCAGCGCCATCAATATAGCGAACTAGTATATAAACGGTTTTAAGGTCACAGGCGTTGTACCCGAGAAAACCTCCGATAACCTCATTTACCAGTTCCTGACGTCGAAACTGCAAGCACTGTCTCTCTTTAGTTTTTCAGATACCCGGAACGTGCATATAGTTCAAGAAATATCTTACAATTTTTATATAGCTCTGAAGAAAAATTCTTTAAATTAATTTAGCTAAATAAGAGAAAGAAAGTGTAGAAAATCAGTGCACTATTTTTTAAAGCTCTTCTTACCAACCGATGCTATTTTGGCACATCAGTAGACTAAGCCAGGTGTCATTAGGGGGCTGTGTTTGTGAACAGTAAAAGGGTCTATAGCCATGAAATAAATGCAGTGAAAAGGGTGAAGTAGACACGAAGCACAGGCCATAAGAAAGTGCGCGAGTGCCACCTCTATGCTGAATTTATGATGAAAAGATGCAAGATGGCGGTACTTGGAGTGTTAGCTGGATGAACGGACGGAAAGACAGACCGATGCACGGACGAACGCATGGATGGGTGCACATATGGACAGACGGATGGACACACAAGCGAACACACGGACAGACGAATGGATGGGCGAATGGTCACACAGACAGATGTACGGATGGACGGAAGCAAGAAGGAACGAATGGACATACTCTTCGCCCCACTGATAATTATGCAAGTCGTGGATATGTTGTGATATTTATTAAGCATCAAATTCAAGGCAATTTTTATCGGAGATTAAATCAGCGATACTCGTCTCTGTAGGTTATTTTATCATATTTTATCAGAAACAACTATCTCTTTATTTATGAATAAGATGCGCGGGTTTCCTCCTGAATTCAAAAGAGTGCGTGCGTGCCGCTTCTATAGTCCGGCTGAGGAGGTGGCTACCTACTACGACGACGACGATGAATACAACAGCAACTACTACTACTACTACTACTACTACTACTACTACTACTACTACTACTACTGCTACTACTACTACTTCATACATCGTGGACGCAAGACACACGGCTTAAGGATATTTGCCCCTAATATTTTGCAACGCTCATATGGGCTGCTTTGAAGCATACAGCATAGATTGCTTTTAGGGGCGAATCTCATGAGGCCGTGGATATTGCGTCCGCGATGTATGTAGTAGTAGTAGTAGTAGTAGTAGTAGTAGTAGTAGTAGTAGTAGTAGTAGAAGTAGCAGTAGTAGTAGTAGTAGTAGTAGTAGTAGTAGTTGTTGTTGTTGTTGTTGTTGTTGTAATAGTAGTAGTGCGTCGTAGTAGTAGGTAGCCACCTCCACGGCCGGACTATCGAAGCGGAACGCACTTGAGCACTATCTGACCAGAAGGGGTTGCCACGTTAACTTCGCTGGGCGTAAGCTCCTTGATTTTAGCAAGTTTTAGCGAGGTTAGCATGTTCTGTTAAAACTCCGAAGGTCCCACGCTAAAATCCCTGAGATTTAGCGAGGTTTGTGCCCCAGTGCCTTGAACTGGTGGCCTTGAGAAAAGGGAACTAGACACGAAGCGCAGGCCGTAAGAGAGCGCGCGCGTGCCGCTCCCCTAGTCCGGCCGTGCCACCTCTCGTTTAGTCCTTGAAGTGTCCACTAGGTGGCGGCACTTCTATATCATGAATATATGATGGAAAGATGCGAGATGGTGGTACTTGGAGGGTGCACTAGATGGGCCGACCGGTGGTCGTGGACGGAGGGAGAGACAGAATCACGGACGGATGCATGGAAGGATGCCTGGAGAGACGAAGGAACGCACGGACGGACGCATGAACATACGGACGCACGGACAGACAGGTGGCAACACGGATGGTTGCACAGACGGTCGCACGGACGGACGGAAGCTAGAATGAACGGATGGACGGAAGCGCTAACGGACTGATGGATGCTTCGCCTCACTCATCATCATGCACTACGGGGATATGCTGTGTATTTTTTTTCTAATCATGTTTCTGAACGTGTATACAAGTACACCAAGAAAACTGTGAGTGAGAGCACCACTTTGCGCCATTTTTGCTTCCGCACAAAAGTTTTACTGGAGTTGTAGAGAGCTCCATTAACTTGACAGACTATTTACTGAATGGTCTCTAAAACCACCCACGTGGCTGCACATGCTTGCCAGTTGGCAGAATTGATGAGTGGTTCGAATGCCTTCCACACGCCTGTGGCACACTTTGCGGCATGGAGAAAGGAAAAAAAAATGGAAGCAACATTGTACAATTGAAAATTTAGAAAAAAAAAGAAAGCAGAAGGGAAGATAATAGGAAAAAAAAGAAAGAAGAAAGAAAGATTGAGGCAAGAAAAAAATTGGCCCCGTATTTGCATGCTAATTTGCAAATGTCGTCGAAAGACGATAGTCTTCCGTGCGGAGAGAGTGAACAAAACATTTAATCGATGTTCAGCGCAAGAAAATCGATGACTGGTATTTTGGAGGCGGTGCGTTAGTGCTTTGAGCGCGCAGCGGAGACGAACGAACGCATCAAATCACGTCAAACGTGAGGCATGAGCGCCATCTGGCAGCTTTCTTGAAAAACGAAGTGCGCGGCTCTGAGACGGGTGTGCCCGCCCGTCTCAGAGGTGATAAGTTATAGAACGCAAGGCTACGGGTAGGTGCCACCACCGTCTAGTGTTAGCAAAGCGTTGCAAACACTTATAAACACTTATCGTTTCGTGCAAGTGTTGCATGGTGAGCGCAGCGTGATAAGTGCTACGGTACTTAAAATACTTATTTATGCCTTTTCTAGTAAAAGACGCACATGCAGAATATATACTTGTTGTTATGGTGTCCCAGACATGCGCAATAATTGCTTTTTAATTGACAATTGCACAAGAAAGAACGCTAAACCTTGAGCAACATTGCTGAGCGCTGCGGATGCGGTCAGCCGTTTGAAGTACCCGGTGCCGTTAAAATTGAACAAACAGACAAAGCTACAAATAAACCAAAATTTTTGCATCGGAGGTCCCCAGGAAAGCTTATTGTCTTTAAAAAGAAAGAAAGGCAGTAAGTCAGGCAGTAAGTCAGGCAGTCATAATTTAAACTTCGCTGGCCCCCATCTTCCCGGTATAGGGCAGCGACTGAATTTTTCACACTTTCTCCATTGAGGCTCGGCAATATTTTTTCGGTGGAGCTGTCACGGTAGCATTAGTGTGCTGGCGTTAATGTTTTTTCTGCTGTCGTCCAGAAGGTGCTTGACACAGCGGTCAGGCACGGCCTGCTTGTCCCGACGTGGGTGGCTCCTCACCTATGAAGGACGTTTCTTGTCAAACCTCAGGACCATATTGAAGTTCATTGTCTGTGTGTCTGTATGCTATCGCAAAGTGTCAGTTTGTGGCAGCGGATCCTGAATGATTACGTGCGGTGATTGCTTGTCGTATTCCAGATAGTCTTAATGTGACGGCACGTTAGCTGTGATACTGCATCAAGATTTTTTTTTTTGCGAATGTTTGGCTATACCGAAGCAGAACTCTATCGAAAGTCTCAAAAAGCCGTCTATAAATCATTGAATGTAAATCCCAGGGTCATAGTAGTGGTCAAAAAATTGAGAAGACTGATGCATGTCAGTTGACACGCAACCACGTTCAGGTGGACGTATTTTGCGGGGAAACACGTTGATGAGAATGAAGACAAAAATAGGCATATGTTAGACATACGCGCTTGGATAACTTGTGGTTTTCTTCGTCCCCGTTGTTTTCCGTGTTGTTGCATTCACTGTGTCTACGAACCTGTCCACGTAAAAATTATGCTTAGACAGCCTCCGAACAGCACAAAACGAGCAAGTGATTGAGCAAGCGCGAATTTTGGGCACGTGAGATTTCCACTTCACAGTCGGAGAAATTATCGACAAGATACCGACAAGTTTTATGTATATTCAACATTGATCACGAATTAGAGGGATCACGGGAACGTACGCGAAAAAACAGCTAAGAATAGTTTAAAGAAACTTCCTCTGGAAACTTTTCCCATAATTCGCCAGGTTCCCTGCTTCTTGAATTTATTTTCTTTCAGTTGGTGGTCTCCCAAGCTGAAAATGCTGCTCTATGTAAGATATTTGAGATGACAGACGTTATGCATGGTTCGACAACTTAACTTATGAATATTATTAAAATGTGGTGCAGCCTAAGTATTTCAAAAAATCGTCAAAGAACTGGAAGAAGAGGGTGCGTGATTGATATTACCAGTTTAACGGATATTGACGGTTTTTTACTACTTTGTTCATTAACTGCTGCCTACTGCTAGGTAATAATTAGTGATTATCTCTGCTTACTTTTTGAACACACTGCGCATGTGCATATACTACTTTGCGAACGAAGCGATGGATTACAAAGCAATGGAGGGATTTAACGCGTAAATGTAGTAAAAGTTAGAACCAAGGTAGTATTCTAGAAACGAAATACATGGCACAAAGGTGCTAGTGCTGGACGCCTTAAAGGAACATCCAATGCTACTTGTAAAGCGTAGATATTGATTTAGCACCGGTTGTGCTACTGGATTCTTCACGAAAAATACATGACATGTCATTGGTTTGCGGGAGAAAAATGGGTCTGGCTTAGATGCATGATAGCCTAGACAACCCACAACTGCAAAAATGAAAGAGAATGGAGGGATGAGAAAAATGGTGACATGTCACTAGAAGGGTAAACACACAAGTTAAACAGAAAGATGAGCTGTAGAGAGTGTCGACCAAACAGACCCAGGAAATAGACGAGCGGTTGCGAACAGCGTCACACAGTCAAAGGTGTTTGCGCTGGCCAGTCACCTTCAAAAAGCCGAACAGTGCGTCCAATGCCTTGTGGGTCTACAAACGAGAATAACAATGCTGAAGTGACTGTCGCGCACGTGTACGCGCAGCAGGGATTTTATTGTTTACTGGTCGCTGACGTTTAGCGAGAGCTTGCACCTGTGAGTTCTGATAGGCGATACTGACACAATTGTGTGCTGGACTTCACAACAAAGCATATTGTTACGAATAAAAATGTAATATCACGTCGGTAGCTCTGCTCTAGTGCCTTGCGTATGTGGGGCGAAATTCGTCCTGATGTCTCCACAATACGCAGTGATTTGGCTAAAAACACTGTCATTCCACTAACACTTCATGATGAACAAGGGATTCAATTAGCAATGTATGAACCCAAATTTATCGCTCTGCTGCTTTCAGCACCCCGCTGTAGTGGTCTATTGGGCAAGGTACTCAGCTGCTGACCCGCAGGTCACAGAATCGAATCCCGGCTGTGGCGACTGTATTTTCGATGGAGGCGAAAATACTGTAGGTCTGTATGCTCAGATTTAGGTGCACGTTAAAAAAAACCCGGGTAGTCAAAACTTATGGAGTCCTCCACTACGGCGTTATAAATGCGAAGCATTTCTTGGCGAACTTCGGCGAATTAGAGCGTATCTATCTATCTATCTATCTATCTATCTATCTATCGATTTGTTTATCTATCTATCTATCTATCTATCTATTCACCTGCGACTTTTAACTCTCCGGGTCATTTTAATAATGGTATCGATACCAAACTTGGCATGATATAACATTACTGTATGATACACAGAGCTGACTTGTCATAACATGAAAATCAAGATATGATGTATGTCATAAATGTCAAGACGACATGTCTCTTGCTGCTCTTGCGGTGGTTTCATACACATGATATGATGCAAAACTGGTATAGCATGACATGACTTCACGGCGAACCCAAGCGACAGACCCTGACATCAATATCATGGCATGCGTGTCATGTAACGACGTGACTACATGCCCCACTTATGATGTGCTCGCGGCCGTTTCGCTAGCTTTGCATATGCCAAATTTTGTATTACGGGACGTGAATGGATGACGAAGATATGTGACTGGCGCAAACATCACAATTATGAGATGCGTGTCACATATTTGGTATTTCGGGACGTTAATGAATGACGAAGGTATGTGACTGGTGCAAATATAATAATTAAGAGATGCGAGTCATGTAACAACATGACTACATGACATGCTCAAGATGCGCTCGTGGCTGTTTCGGTAGCTTCTCAGGAATCAAATTTGGTATTACGGGACGTGAATGGATGACGAAGGTATGCAGCTGGTGCAAACATCATAATTATGAAATTCGATCATATAAAAACTTGACTGCATGCTACGCTCATGATGCACTCGCGGCCGTTTCGCTAGCTTAACATGTACCGAATTCAGTATACATGACGCGAACGGACGACACAGGTAAATGACACGTCAAAACATGATGATCATGAGATGCCTGTCATGTGACAACATGACTACTTCCCACACTCATAATGTGCTGGTGGCCGTTTCGCTACCTTCACATACGAGGAAGTGCCGGTGTGGCAGAGCGCCGAGTGTTTGAGTTCTATGATTTTTTGTAAATAATTTTCAGTTCGCCTTTCAAGCGCGGTCTTTTGCAGGTGTGCGATGGAGGTAGAGCTCCACGGAAGACTACCGGACACCGAAATGACCACGAGTGTTGCTTCCAGGAAATTCTACAGCTCCGAGAGTGAGACTGATTTTGATGACACCGAACCCTACAACGTCAGCAGTGATGAATCAGGGGATGGACACTTCGAGTTCGTCAGAAACCACAAGGGAAAGAGACTATTTCTTAGCCCGTCACCCAGTTTGAGTGAGCCGACAAGCGATCTTCGCGGAATACCGAGGTATTAACCATTCTTTTCATGCCAGTTATCCCTAGTGACAACTTGAGATGCCTTAACCGGCAAGCCGTGTCAGTACAGCTACAGGCACTGGTGCCGAAAATGAAGTAAAGGAAGTAAAAATGAACAGCCACAAGAAAATTCTAGCGATTGACGTCAATCTTGTGACTGCACTTGATAGATTGCGTGAAGTAAGGCACCTTAATGGGATGAAAGGCCGCTCTCATATACCACTGGGCAAAAAAGTGAGCACTGGGGGGATATATGATGTTGCCGAAGTCATTACCAACTCGGACTTAACAGTCTTGATTAGGCTGGTTTTAGAACATGCCATTATTACAAGTATATGTCATATCGGGACATCACTATGCATAAGAATTACATGGGCGAATCACTTTCATCACACGTGAAAGTGGGCCGCTTCCGACACGCAGTTCACCCCTTTATACCGAAACCACTTTTGTGCTGGAAGTGCATAAAGTTAGGTCACGTAAATGCTGTGTGCACGAACTCTAGTATCTGTTCCCGATGCACTGGGCAATACAACAAGGACACGTGCAAGGCCACGAATTTGAAGTGCTCAAACTGCAATGGGCCACATGATGCCTCTTCGAAGGACTGTCCTTTAATCCGAAGCATTTCTTAGTGAACTTCGGCGACTTCGAGCGTGTCTATCTAGCCGCCTACGACTTTTAGCTCTCCTGGCCGTTTCGGTAATGAAACCAATACCAAACTTGGTGTGGCATGGAATGACTGTATGAGGAACATATTTGACTAGTCATAGCATGAAAATCATGTCATGTATGTCATGAACGTCATGATTTACATTTCATCGTCCTGCCGCTCTTACGGTGATTTCGTTCACATGACATGTTGCACAACTGGTATGGTGTGACAAGTTTGCATGGTGAACACAAGCGACAGTGCCTAACATGACAATCATGACATGCGTGTCATGTAACAATGTGACTACATTCCACGCTGATGATACGCTCGTGTCCGTTTCGCTAGCGTCACATATATCAAATTTGGTATTACGGGACGTGAATGGATGACGAAGGTATGATACTGGTGCAAACATGATAAACATGAGCTGCGTGTCATGTAAAAACATGACTACATGCTACGCTCATGATGCACTCGCGGCCGTTTCGCTAGCTTCACACGTACCAAACTCGGTATTACGTGACGCGAATAGACGTCATAGGTAAATGACTCATCCAAACATGATAATCATGACATGCATGTCATGTAACAGCATGACTACATGCTACACTGATGATGCGCTCGCAGCCATTTCGCTAGCTTCACATATGCCAAATTTGGTATTACGTGACGCCAATGGCTGACGAAGGTATGTGGCTGGTGCAAACAAGATAACCATGAGATGCGTGTCATGTGAGAACATGACTACAAGACACAGTCAAGGTGTCAATACATTTCAACGTGACGTGGTTCATTTCGTAACGTCACGCCGTCGGGGCCACGCCAGGCGCTGTCCTGCCATATACTCGCAGGCGCACGCCGCGCTGCGTTGCTTTAACGCATGCGCGTTTCAGCACGTCCGGCATCCCTCCTTCACGAAAAGAAGCAAATGCACTGATCTGGGTAACGCAACGGCGTGAAATCCATGATGTCGCATTTCGCGCTGGTTGCTATTGAGCCACGCAGATGAACGCTGGTCGTGCCTGGCGTCAGACTTTAGAGTGCTCGCGTTTTGCTAACGTAGCGTCGCCTTACCCAGCGTGCATGCGCGTAAACGCTACATTCTAGTATGATGGGCCCTTCATGATGTGCTCACGTCTGTCTCACTAGCTCCACATATACCAAATTTTGTGTTACTTGACGTCAATAAATGACGATATATATATGACTGGTGCAAACATGATAATCCTGACACGTGTGTCATCTAAGAACGTGGCAACATACCACGCTCGTAGCATGCTCGCGGCCGCTTCGCTAGCTCTCCAAATACTAAATTTGGTATCACGTGACGTAAATATATGATGAGTGTAAACGAGACATCGAAACATGATCAAAATTACACAGAATTCATGTACGGCATCGTTTACTTCCATCTTGTAACGTTGTGCTGATTTTAAAATGACATATCAACATTTGTCATTCGTGCTTCGCATATCATGGATTCCCATTCTACGTGGGATCTGCCAATTTTTATGTGGAAGAAGCTAACAATACTGAATAAAAGGGCCAGAAATGACATCTCATACCGAGAAGCAGCTGCATCTATTATGCGACGACAATCCCGTCGCCGGCGCTGCACCAAAGCTACCAAAATCTCGTCGCCTCGCGAAGCACGTCCAAAACTGCCTCCACCTCCCCCACTCTGGCCGAGCGCTGTCGGTTCCAAGAACAAAGGCACTTCTGCTAGCAGTGGAGCTGACGCTTCATCATTATAATACAGTCAGCACGCAGCCATTTTAAAGGAAACAATGCCTCTACCAGCAATGCAGGTGGCGATTGGCCAGAGCTTCTAAAGATACAAGCGCCTGATGAGAGGAATCGGACTTCAACACTGAGGGGCAATTCATTGGTACCTCATAAGTTGATGGATGAAGGACAACTTATCGGCATAGTCAGCACCCTGGTCAGCGCTGTGCACGCGCTGCTGAGCAAGATGCAGACTCCGACAGCTCAAAGCGTGTTGCAACTGCTTAACACCATGACTCCAGTTCTCGCAAGTCTTTAGAAGTCTGCTGCTTGTGAACACAAGCGGCCGACTTCTTCGGCAGATTTTGGGGTGCATAGAACCACGCATACAAGTTACTGCAACGAATGTGCTCAATTGAATAAAAAACATATTTGACTCACCCTCTGTGATGTTAAGCCCATAACTGCCGTGTTTTCAATGGCATGAGTGACGTTTCTCTTCTCTTTCTCTCTCTAACTTTTATTCCCCTTACCCTCTCTCCAGTGCAAGGTAGCCTACCAGGCTCAGCCATGGTTAACCTCCCTGCCTTTGTTTCATCCTTATTAGGGGCGAAGCTCCTTAAAGCGGCACCCGTTTGTCCCTCACAGTCGTAGTCGTAGTGTGTAACCAGTGTTACATTTTGACCTGCAAGGTCGTGCCCGGCAGGTGGGAGATTTCTCCTGTGCTTTGTTGAACAATAAAAAGTTCGCGGTGTGCGCGTTAGCTAAAAGCCGAATTCTCCTGTCTCTCATTCCCCATTAGCAGCCATTGGCATGTACATTGAGCACTATCTGACAGGAAAAGGTCGCTACGTTATACTCGCTGGGAGTAACCTCCTTGGTTTTAGAAAGGTATAGCGAGCGTTGGGCCGCAGTGCCATCAATACAGTGAACCAGTATATACTATGATTTCGAGGTGGTGAAAGGTGGGAAGTAGACCCGAAGCGCAAGCCGTAAGAAAGTGTGGGTGTGCCACCTCTCGTTTAGTCTTTGGAATGTCCGATGAATGGCGGATGGCATGAACGGACGCAAAGGCGGATGCATAGACGAACGCAGCGACGGACGCACGAACAGACGCAAGCACGGACGGGCGGATGGACGCGCGGACGGTCACACAGATGGACGCATGGACGGACGGAAGCAAAAACGAATGGACGGACGAATGGACGGACGAATGCTTCGCCTCACTCTCCATCATTCACTCCGTGGATATGCTGCCATTTTTTCTCTGGCTCTCTCTTGGTATTAGGTCAAGTGAATGAATGTCGAAAATATGTGACTGGTGCAAACATGATAATCATGAGATGCATATCATGTAACAACATTATTACACGCCACACTCAAGGTGCCAATAAACTTCAACTTGAGCCGGCGCGCGTGCGCGCCGACGTTCGCTTTATCGCGTCACGCCGGCGTTGCCACGCCAGGCACCGATATCCCCTTAGCAGAGATCAGTGGGTCTTCCCACTGACCTTCATTGTGGTCAGTAGATTAATGGATTAGTAAATCAGTTGTCAGTAGATCCGTAGATCTTCCCACTGACCTTTATGCCATATACTCGTAGGCGCGCGCCACGCATCGTTGCTTTGACGCATGCGCGTTTGAGCGCACACGGTGTCCTTCCGTCATGAAGACAGGCAGACGCGGTGCTGTCTAAGTAACGTCGTCAGCGCGAAATGTAACATGTCGCATTTCTCGCAGGTTGCCACTGGGCCACTCCGACGGACGCTGGTCGGGCCGGTAGCGCATGGCGTCGCACTATATAGTGCTTGAGTTTTGATAGCGTGGCGTCACTGCGCCCAACCTACGCGTGCGTCAACGTTGCGTCGGAGTATAATGGGCCCTTCATGACACGCTCACCGCCATTGCGCTAGCTCCACATGCGCCAAATTTGTTATCACAGGAAGGGAATAGCTGACGAAGGTAAATGACACGTCCAAACATCATATAGATAATATGCGTTTCATGTAAAACATGACTACATGCTATGCCTATAGCGTTCTTGCGGCCGTTTCACTAGTTCTACATACACCAAATTTGGTATTATGGGACGTGAATGGACGATGAATGTAAATGACACGTCCAAATTTGATAATCATGATATCGATTTCATGAAAAACTTGACTACATGCTACGCTCATAGGACACTCGCGGCCGTTTCGCTAGCTTCATATATACCAAAGTCGGTATAAGGTGACGCTAATAGATGGCGAAGGTAAATGAAACGTCCAAGCATGATAATCGTGACATAGAAGTCATGTTTCAGCTGGAGCGTCCTGCACCTGGGAGTTACTTGCAACTGTGACGCCGGCTGCTTTGTCTTCTCCCTACCCACCACTACTTCGCTGAAGCTGGGTCTTGTTACCATTGAACCGGCTGAACCTGCTTTTCCGCGCATGCTTGCTCTTTCTTATCCTCCGTTCTGGTTGCCGGTGCCCTACCGTTCTCTCCGTCGGCCGCTCCTGTATTCACCCTGGATTTCGCTTCCTCGGTGGACTTCAGCCTTTCTCCAATTGCCCTCGTTGTCTGTTGCTCTGCCGCCAACGCAGTCTCTAGCTTGGTGATTCTCATGAGCAGTTCACTTTAGGCAACCATCATTTGGTCCATTTTTCCTCAACCTTACATTGCCTACACTTGGCGTCAGCCTCCTCTTCATTCGCTTCTCCACTTGCGTTCATTTTCAAACTCACCCCGTATCCTGAACATTTTACAGTTTTTTAAGCATGTCTTTTTGACACCAATTGTCCTTATGAATCGTCCCACTCAATAATTAGAACTCACGTTGTTCGACAAATCCTCCACTACAAAAAAAGAAAGTGTAAGCTCTACTACAAAATTTGTGTGTTCTGTGTACGTGCACCTCCCCGAGTGTATAGCGAAACTTGCCTACACCTCTTAACGTTGTGCTGATTTTAAAGTGACCTATCACCTTCACTCACCCGTGCTTCTTTATTATCGATTGCCACTGTACGTGGGATCTGCCATTTTTTTATATTCATTTGGGGTAATGGGACGTAAAACCCTACATATCAATCATGCTTTCTGCGTTCATGTCACCATGTGAGGAATTACTATGCAACGCAAAAAGCATGAAACACCGCGAGATGGGTTTTGTTGTAAAAAAAAACGCCATTTCCTTGATTGTATAGAGAACAGTGAGACTTATTTTTAATCAAGATTGTCTGACAATACAATAATTGAGGCACACGGGAGCTTTCGCCTAAATGAGGAACCGCAACACGCTCAGGTGACATGTATTGTACTAAAGCATAAAAAGAACGCGATTTTCTTTTAGCTTACAACGTTTCATAAATTCGGCCGAGTAATTACGTGTTATATGCATAATTTCTTATTTCAACATATGCCCTTGAACTCCACTTAACATGCTTCCGTCAGGCAAGACTTTGCGATCAGACTGCCGCTTCTAGCATTTGATGAGGGGTAACCTTATATATTTTCTTTGCCAAAGTGGAAGAAAATTTCGTAATAGCTGACTTTGTTCAGTCAACGCTTCACTGAAAGCGTTACATTTGCTTAGGTTCTAGCTTGTCAATATTGCAGTCAGCGCAATACACGACAGAAGTTCACTCATTTTAAAAGCACATAACAAAGGAGAGATGAAAACTGAAAATTGCTTGAGCGATGCATACACGTTGCGCTTTCTTGTGGGTACCAGCAGCTCGTAATCTTTCTCGGCCGTGGGGCCCCGGCTTGGTGTCTTTTATCTTCTTCCTACAACTCTTCGGTATTTCATCGTCTCCTCATCCCTCGTGTACGTACCATAGGAAGCTAGCCCCCTGGCACCCTCAACCTGTGACCATTTAAACGCGTGTTTGTTATCTCAAGTTCAGAAATGTTTAATTTTTCCGAAGTGTACAGGGTCGTCATTTTCTATATTTTCACGTATTGGACTACGCGTAACCATTGTTGAAAGTTAAGAGGTTTGTAACGCCTCTTTTTGGATAAACCTCATTGTAGTACGGGACACGAGGGGCAAGATGAGACAAACAAGCGCAAGCGGCTCAATTTGTAATAAAATTGTCATTTCACCTCCACTGAATGGCAAGAGCTTTGTGCGCAGAGCACAACCTGTTTGTGGTTCTTCTGCAACATCATCATGAAATCAAGGAGTTTTCACAAACCTCGAAATAAACGACTTGAAGGCAATGCACTTCAATGCAACGATAGCAGTACCCTGATATCCCCTTTCGGCCAAGTTGGTTTTTGTTTAATAAAGCCATTCGTCTAACGTAATGACCTCAAGCATGAATCGCAGTTTAGACCTGCCCCCTGAACGCGTGCCTATCTCTCAAGGTCGGTACGCATTTGGTGAATCGTTTAAGGCACCTGCGACATGCTCTCATGCAAGCACATACTTCACAAGTTCGTAAAGTGTTCTTTGACTAAAAACTTTGTTCTCTATAATAGTTCATTCTTCTGGTAATTACTAACAAGGCTATTTCGCCTTACGTAGGCGAAATGCCGATGTGTTCTTCATCAAGCAATGATGCAAACGTTTCTTCCAACAAGTTTTCTGTAGGTGTGGGCTGCATCGACGTGGAGAAGAGCTCCACGATTTCATGGCTCACCCATTTCTCGGGTATTTGAATGCGCTGCACCAAAAGGGACATGTCTATTCAATGGCGAGTTCAGCTCCTCATTTCTGCCTATTGATTTCACCGAGGTCTTACGTTCTACTACCAACATGTTCACCGAAACCAACATGAGGCGTCATCTTGGTACTGTTGTTCTCTACCGCGGGTAAAACGCATTCATGTAGTTCTCATCTGTACATATTTCGAAGTGTATACGTGCAGAATAGGGCTTGATACACTCGCATCGTGACCATGAGGAGCCGGTTTGAAAGTCGACCTAGGAGAGAAAATTGATGTTCTTTTATTTTGTTACGGTGATTGTGATATACGATCGGCTGATGTACCAACAGGTGGACAGTTTTCTCGAGAAGTCGGCATAGAGAAAGATTTAAGCTTTATTTCACGATTAGGCACACATTATTTGCACACCGAGGTGGGCGACTATCTTATTTCAGATAGACGTGGCTTAGGCGCACTCCTGAGCTCTCTCCACCAGCCAGAATTGGTTCAGAGCATTCAGTGGTGTCAGCGACGCGTCCCATTATAGCCTTCCGGATTTTTAAATGCGGAGCATTTCTTGGCGAACTTTAGTGCCTTTGAGCGTATCTATCTATCTATCTATCTATCTATCTATCTATCTATCTATCTATCTATCTATCTATCTATCTATCTATCTATCTATCTATCTATCTATCTATCTATCTATCTATCTATCTATCTATCTAGCCGCCTACTACTTTTAGCTCTCCTGGCTGTTTCGATAATGGTATCGATACCAAACTTGGTATGTATACCATGACTGTATGAAGAACATATATGACTGGTCATAACATAAAAATCATACTATGTTTGTCAATAATGTCATAATTCATATTTCACGGTCCTGCAGCTCTTGCGGTGGTCTGTTCACACGACATGTTGCAAAACTGGAATGGTATGATAAGATGGCATGGCGAACACAAGCGACAAACCCTAACACAAAAATCATGACATGCGTGTCAAGTAACAACATGGTTACATGTCACTCTCATGATGCGCTCCTGGCCGTTTCGCCTGCATCAGATATACAAAACTTGCTATTACGGTACGTGAATGAATGACAAAGGTATGTGACTGGTGCCAACCTGATAATCATTAGATACTGTCATGTAACAACATGTACACATGTCACGCTCATCACGTGCTGGTGGCCATTTCGCTAGATTCATTTTTACCAAGTTTGGTTTACGGGACGTGAATAGAAGACGAAGGCATGATACCGGTGCAAACATGGCAAACATGAGATACGTGTCATGTAACAACATGACTACATGCTAAGCTCATGATGTGCTCATGGCCGTTTCGCTAGCTTTACATATGCCAAATTTGGTAATATGATACGTCAATGGATTACGAATGTATGTAACTGGTGCAAACACAATAATAATGAGAAGCGTGTCATGTGAGAGCATGACTACATGCCAGAGTCAAGGCGCCAATACATTTCGACGTGACGCGGTGTGCGTGCTCGCCGGCGTTTATTTCGTTGCGTCACGCTGGCGTTGCCACAACAGGCACCGGTCTTGCCATATACTTGCAGGTGCGCACCGCGCTGTGTTGCTTTGACGCAGGCGTGTTTCAACATGTTAGGTGTCCCTCCGTCACGAGAAGAGGGAGACGCAGTATTGCCTGGGTAACGCATAGGCGCGAAATGCAGCATGTCGCACTTCGCGCTGGTTACCGTCGGGCCGCGCCAATGGACGCTGGTCGCGCCGGTCGCTCCTGGCGTCAGACTATAGAGTGCACGTGTTTCGCTAACGTAGCGTCACTGTATACCCAGCGTGCCCGCTCGTCAACGCTACATTAGACTATGTTGGGCCCTTCATGATGTGCTCACGGCCGTTTTGCTAGCTCCACATATACTGAATTTGGTGTTACGTGATGGCAATGAATGAGAAAATTTATGACTGGTGCAAACATGATAATTCTGACTCGCGTGCCATATAAGAACATGACAACATACCACGCTCATAGCTTGCTCGTGACCGTCTCGCTTGCTCCACATATACTAAATTTGGTATCACGTGGCGTGAATAGATTACGAAGGTGAACGACACACCAAAACATGATAATACGTGACACGGAAGTCATGTACGGTATCATTTACATGCACCTCGTAACGTTGTGCTAATTTCAAAGGATATATCAATCTTTCTCATTCGCGCTTCGCATATCATCGATTCTCACTGTACGTGGGATCTGCCAATTTTTTCGGATACTCTGTTATGAACAGACTACTTGGGTTTTTTTTTACTATTCCCTTATCATCTAGTAAAGTCGGCATAGAAATGCTAGCATTATATGTAGAGAGAAATAAATAAAAGGAAGAGACAGGGAGGCTAACCTAGAAGAACTGGTTTCCAACTCTGTGCAATTTTTACGAAATGAGGATCGTAAGGGGGACAGAGATATAGAGAGGTATAAAATAAATTAGGAAAAAACACATGCCCACACAAGCAGGGCGTTCCGATCACCGTAGTTTGGAGAGACCAGTTGAACGCAGGAAGCGCATGAGTGCCTTCACAGCCTTGTTCTGGGACGTTAAGTCCTGTCGGCAGCGCAGGATTCTTTCTTTCGAAAGAGTCTGGTTGTCCAGTTGGTCTGCCGCTTTGCATAGTGACTGTCTCTGCGGGCAATTTTGGACATTCGCTCAGAATATGCCAAGTGTTTTCGTCACTGACACAATGGTCACATGTAGCAGTTTTGGCCATTCCTATGCAGAATTCATGTGCATTGGTGAATTTGACACCCAATCATAACCTGCACAGCATTAGATCGTCTCGTCAGCGATGTTCTGAAGGAAGTCGAAGACTGAGGGTTGGCTCTAAGGTACATAATCATGCGCGGGTGAAACGTGGTTCGTTCTATTGCGACGTGGTGCGCTTGCGAGCAATAATGCGGAGTTTCCATACAGCGTCAGTTCTGGAGAGCGTAATTGATATTTGATTGCTTTCGCTATGGACGCAAGGCTAGCGTATTTACGTAATAGGTAGCCAGCTAGATAACCAGCTAGCTTCCTGCGTTTTGGTGAACTCATAGCTATCTCTTTGACAGTTATAACCCAAACGGGCATAGAAGAACATGAGTGTATAATGAACAAGGCCTGAGAAGTCATGACGTAAGTAACATGACACGCCTACCTTGTATGTTACGAATACATTTGCCCCAGTTTCACGGTGAACAAACACGCAAACCATGCTCTTTGCATATCATAGGTGAAGCATACTAATATTTCAGTCTTCATAAGCTCAGAAATAACGAAACTAGACATTGAGAACTTTGTAGATATGCACGTTCTTTCAGCGTGCGATTATTACGCAAAGCCGCCGAAAAAAAAGCTGCAAAATTCATTCCAATGACCCTCAAACTGAGAGCGCATGGTACTGATTGTAAACTACCTAAGTACATCAACAGTTACCTGCATTAATTTGGTTGTGGTGCTTGTCGAACGTCCGTTCAGATAGCAGTGTTGCTTATTTACTTGATAACAATACAATAAGAATTACATATGTACCCTTTTTACTCGGGAATATTTATTCCAGCGTTTCTTTCTCCACATATCTAAAAAAGGAAACTAACATTAGCTAACTAACATTAGCATTTGATAAAAGTAGGAAACGACGTTGCAGTGCTTCCCTCACGGTGAATTTTAAGCTGTCAGTTACACAGCAGTCTACACGAGTTACCTGTTAAGAACAAGATAAGCACTCTGTGATAGTATTTCCAATACGCGTCAATCATCTCGCAAGATTGCTGAATATCAAGAATTACCACATAGGCAACTTCTCGCTCACTCCTTTGCAGGAAATCATTTCCGACTCTGCATGTGTACGATTTTCCTGAATTCTTTCAACCTTGAATAAACTCCAAGCACTTTAATAAATGCAGCTTCAATAATACAGAAATTTAATGTCGTGTCCGTAAACTAATAATTTTCGTTAAAACCAACGAAACAAGGTACCGTTGGCGACATGTAGTCCGACGCCTTTCCGTCATCATGCTGGTCAGGCTTTACGTTGAGGTAGCTGGTGAAGCGCTGCAAATAATAACGAAAAATAATAAAGATAAGGGCAACCTCGCAATTACATGCAAGTTTAGTCCCTCGAACTATTCAGTTTTACCATCTCAAGTTTTCAAAAATGATAGAAAAACAAAATAACTAATCGCTTATCTCCCGATAACATACTTCTCCAATAAGAAAAGGTCATAAAACTTATTTTATATAAGCACTTTTCTGAATCCTTTCGGCTATCTATTTTTCACTGGCAAGCGTGCAAGTGATCTTAATATCCGTGAAACTTATTCCACTTGTGCCTCTGAGTGCTATTTGAATCTTTCGTCGGAAAGTGCTGTGTTGTCTGATGCCATTTGCCTAACCCTTCGGTTGTTGTGTCTCGGTGTACATTTCATATATGCTGTAGGGCTTCTTAATCCAAAATAAATTATTAGGAATACACATGCGCGCTGTTCATGGCTGTCTTGCCATTCGGGTTTTTACGCGTCATGGTCATTACTGAAAATCCCTTACTCAGTACGCTTCTCTGAGTCCGTGAAGGGAAACATGAATGATTCGCCTTTGACTTGCTGCGTTCTTTAACCATTATTTACCAAAAGGCGACAACGAAGCTGGGGAGAAAAATCTATCTTGCAGAACTAAAACAATTGGACGACTTCTCACCTGGGTGTGCTGCCAGGTGCTCCCGCTGCTTCGGCAGCCGAGCCACTGAGGGCCCTCGGTACAGCTACTCCTGAACTTGACCCATGCGAAGGGGCACCCCATCCGTGAGAGGCGCCAATTTCTCCGTGATACCCATAGGTGCCACTTCCTCCATACGGGTTGCATGCCCCGTATCTACCATATCCACCGTATCCGCCGTGTCCGCCGTGTCCAACGTGTGCATTGTACACACCGTAAAGACCATACGGGTGTGATCCGTAGTATACGCCACCATATGGCGCTCCGTAATGGGCATAACCACCATACGGGGAAGCTCCGTATGTGCCACCCAAGTGCAATCCGTACAATTCAGGATAACCTGTTTTATAAACGCAGAAGCCAACCCCGGTGTGGATTAGATCTAATTGGTCTCTTTTAATAAGAAAGAATCAACTAATTGCGAGGCAGCTGCATTTATACGACACCTAGAAATTTATTTACAGAGTACCTACATCGCCATATAGGCATTACCTAGAGGAGGAGGGAAAAAAAAAACAGTCCGTACAAATCAATTTGCAGTGAAATACATGAACGCACATAAAAAACACTGTCAAATTTATCAGAACATAATAATAAATCCGAAATACAATTTCATAAACACAGAACATACATATAGCAAGGAGAATTTCTAAGCATAGAAAAAAATCATTATTTGTTATACTAACCTACTCGTCACTTAAGCTGTTCCACTCTCCTAATGTTTTGGAAAGAATGAGTAGAAAAAAGTATTAGATCTGCATTTGAAGGCAGATATATTTTTCCTGTTGTAACAGCAAATAGATGTGTTGGGGTTTGAACAAGGTAGCTATGGTGATTGATTCCTGTGTTAAAGTAATATATCTGGTGCAACAGTTTAAGCCGTAGTTTCTGTCTACGTACACGTAGCAGATCCCATCCCAAAGTGGCCTTTATTTGTGAAACACCGGTGAAGAGGCTATAGTTATTTAAAACAAATGAAGAAATTCCGATCAAAGCATTAGTTATTTCTAAACACAAACTATCGTTCCCCGTCCAAACCTTTTATTCAGGTTGTGCACCTAAATTCAGGATCAGTGCACCTAAATGGGGTCACGCATATACATTACAGGTTACCCTATTATAAAGGACCTATGAAACACGCCACACCTACCAAACTACATACCAGCTCTATGTGTACGTTTAACAGGAGCATTCCAATCGTAACCTTTATTTTTATTTCTTAGTCAAGCTTTTCAATTAGTTCATTCAGTGCGCTTGTGACATCAGCACAATATGTTCTCATCGTTATGCTGAAGTAAAGGTACTGTTGTTTTCCAGTTTTCAGCGTTCTTTTTCTTATTCCACCATTGCGCTTCTTCATAACTTATCACAATAGAGCGGAAGTATGTAAAAGTGCGAATCTAGAAAAAAACACAAATTGCGCCACACAAAATTGGTTATATATCGTGCACATCTAATGCCTAGTTGTAATCTCGTCGCTGGCCCTCGAGCATGTGCAGTGCCATTGACGAGGTTACAATCAAATCATAAGACCTGCACGAGTTGCAACGCATTATGTGTGGGGCAATTAGCGTTAATTTTCTTCTAGATTTTCTCATCTGTATTGCAGCACATTTCTAACAATCAAGGTATAACATGCGCAGGCAGGGAGCAAAATATTATTTCGTAAAGTTTTTCATAAGCTTTGTCCACATGAGTTTGAGATAACCTTGAAATTGACTTATAACTAGGCACTATAAAATGCTTCCTGAAATACAAGAAACTTGTAAAATATTACACGTGCACACTTTGTAAATACAAGCTGAATAGCTGCCAAGTGTAAAGGAAAAAAATTCACTTTGTCTTGGAGAACGAATTACTCAAATATTTTACTTGAAGAGAACAAGAAAACATTATTAAGTTTGTCGACGAGGTCTTTGCTTTGTAGGACAGCTCAATATAACATTTTTTTGTTTTTAGTAAGCTTGAGATGAGGTGTGAATACGCAAACAAAACAGTACTAATAGAATAACCACATTGCAGATTCTCAGATTTTCAGAAGCAATCAAAGGCACTCCTGTCATGAACTAGTTAGTTTATGGTCAAAATATGAGTGCAAGAAAGCTAAGACTTAGAGTGTTTGCGTGTCTTCCTTTTTTACCTTTATTTTTTAATAAGAACAAATGTTTAGCTGTTGTGATCATTTTAAATAGTATAAAAAATAAAATAAGATATTTCACGAATGGCGGCACACGTCATTATGCGAAATTCCTTCATTGAAGAGTGGAACATAATGCACGTGTACTGCACGAACATCGCACAGGTGTCGTGAGGCCTATTGATTTTCATTATGACATGACGTGAGTTAAAATTCTTACCTTGGCCGCCTAGGCCTAAACTGCCTTGACCACCTAGCCTAGCACCAACACCTGCTCCAATGCTGGCAGTGTAACCAGGGCCTCCACGGGGACCAGCTCGATCAAAGCCCACCCAAATGTCACCATTGATTCCACCCAAGGCTCCCAAATGGCTTCTGAGACGGCGGTCATTTCGTGCATTTGTCACTGTGGCTGCGTACGAAACACCAAGTTGTATAAGTGCTCCGAAATATACCTCATGGGTATGGTGGACGGAAAAAAAGAGTTATAAAGAAAAGCACGAAGCTTATACCAGGTCCAAATTATCGATTGGACAAGTTGGTGATTCAGGTGGTTTAAATACGAGCGCGATATAAGACAGGAACAACTAAACTGTTGTCCATGCCTTAGCTGTCCCTGTCCACGTATCACGCTAGTATTTGAAACAGTTATACCAGGCTTAGCCTCCTGATTAACTTGAAGTTTATGATGAAGAAAACAAGATATGAAAAAATGAACAAGATGAGGAAAGTTAGCACTTCCCATGCACACTAGGGTGCACAATCAAAGGGACAAAGATTTATTGTGGAGTTGTTCACGAGCGTTCACATGGACTGATAAATTTTACGATGAGCAGCAATGGTATTTTAGCTGTGCTCACGGAAGGCAGCCGATGTCCCAAATTTTTCTCATATTCAACAGACTTCCCAACCCACTGCGCAATCGCTTTTCGATGTGCACCTCGCGTGAAAAAGACAATAAAATTTTTTAATGCTTCTCAGGCAAATATTGTTCGCGAGTTAGGCAATATGAGTTTCTGTTCTCACGTGGTTTCTAAAAGAACGGCACAGTGGCATCTTCGGCGAGGCACTCTGCGACAAGAGCTTGTGCATTGGAATTATTCTCTGAACAGCGGCCGAATTTTCGGGGTAAGCGGTTCATAAGTGCAATTTTTCCTTATTAAAAAGACTTATTAAAAATTCTGCTTATCCTGCTCTCTCACCCCGGCAACGTGAATGCATGTGCTCTCTCGCTCGTGATTACCTAAGATGTTCGGGAAACTGACAACACTAAACTTGCGGAGACAGACCTTCGGCAAGTACTTTTGCCATGTTCAAAGCTATTACCTTGAAGTGAACAAGACCGCTTGAAACCTTGGCTTCAGTGACCTCCTTTGTTCAAGGAGTCAACAATTCTCTCAAAGTAAAGGAAATGAGCATCAGTCTTTTTAAGAATGTCCGTGACAAAACACCATCCATGAGACCACTTCTTTCAAGGACAATCAAACAGAGAAAGAGAAAATAAAATAAGAGAAAGGCAGGGAGGTTAACCAGAAAATGGAGCATCCGGTTTGCTACCCTGCACTAGGGGAAGGGGGAAAGGGGAAGAAAGATTGGAAAGCAAGCGAAGAGGGAAATAGACGCGCGCGAAAAAAAAGGGGGGGGGAGGTGGGGTGCTACAGTTTATACAATGAGCCGCTGCCACGCAAAAAGTTCAGTAAGGCCTTCACTGATTTTCTGTGAGCACACAAATCATGTCGTCTTTCCAGCACTGATTGTTCAGACAAAGGTCTGTCGTCAAGGCGAGCTAACGCAGCAGCTAGTTGCCGTCTTTGCACGCTGTAACGAGGGCAGTGACAGAGAACGTGCTGTATAGTTTCATCGCTGCCGCAATGACCGCAAGCAGCACTGTCTTCTATGCTGATTCGGAAGGCGAAAGCTTTGGTGAAGGCGACACCAAGCCATAGTCGGCAAAGCACCATTGTCTCGAGTCGAGAGAGTCCAGACGGAGGCCGGAGTCGACGAGACGTGTCCAGTCTGCGCAGTCGCGTGTGCCGTAAGCACTCGGAGTTCCACAGTGATTTTAATTCTGCATTAGCGATTTTTCGGATGGTCATTGCAGCATCAGTCCTTGAAAATGGTATAGATTTTTCTTCACCATCTTCGTGTGCTGATCGGGCAGCTGCATCGACATATTCGTTGCCCAATATGCCGCAGTGGCTTGGAAGCCACTGAAACGTGATTCTGTGTCCTTCGTCGAAGAGGTGGTGAAGCAGCTCTCTAATTTCCAGCACTAGTTGTTCATGAGGTGTCCGGCGTAAGGCGAATATCAAACACTGTAGTGCTGCCGTAGAGTCTGTGAACACGCTCCATTTCTTGGCTTCTTGGTGTTTAATGACTTGAATTGCGCTACGTAGAGCAGCAAGTTCTGCAGCTGTCGATGATGTCTGGTGGGATAAACGAAACTTCACCATTGTCGCTGTTGCAGGAAAGATCACCGACCCTGCAGACCCATCCACTTTAGTTGAAGCGTCTGTATATATATGAGTATGCTCACTGTGTTTCTCATATAACAAGAGAAGAGAAAGCTGCTTTAGCGCTGGAGACGAGAGCCGGGCTTTTGACCTTATGCCTGGAACCTTGAGTTCAACATGTGCATAGGTCATACTCCATGGGAGAGATTAAATCCTCGATGGAGTTCTATATCCCGTAGGAACGCGTGTGCGATATGACAAGACTGTCTGGCAAAATGAGGCACGAGGTCGGGCTTCTGGTAGTGAAGCTAGATGATGGGCAGGGGCACGAGTAAGATGCCTCACGTGTGCTCTGAGCACTTCCATCATGATATGCGTCTTTAGCAGGTAGTCATTAGCGATCTCGATTGTCTCAGCTGTTGATGAACATCGTGGTAGCCCCAGACAAACTCGTAGAGCCATAGCCTGGATGCTTTCGAGAGTCCGAATGTTGGTTCTCCAGGTATTGGTTAACACAGGAAAACTGTAGCGCAAATCGCCAAGAAAAAGCGTCTTGTACAATTGCATCATTGCATGTACTGAAGTCCCCCAGGTTTTTTCTTTGACATACTTGAATAAGTTAGCAATTTCTGTCAGCCTCTTCTTCAAGTGGGCCACATGTGGGCCCCAGCAGAGATCTCTATGAATGAATACGCCTAGAAATTTGTGCGTCCTGACATACGGTATGACTTGGCCATCGATTGATATAGCGTATGGTCTCATTGGCTTTCGACTAAAAGCAATCAATGCGCATTTCGCTGGCGAGATTTTCAGACCCTGATCCTCGAGGTACACTGATACCAACGTCACAGCTTTCTGAAGTCTTTCGCGTACCTGAGGTCTTGTCACGCCAGATGTCCAGATGCAGATGTCGTCATGGTACATGGATAACTTGACCACACTTGGTAGTCGTTCTACAATACCAATGAGAACGAGGTTGAAGAGGGTTAGACTCAAGATGCCACCTTGCGGGACTCCACGATGCGTTGGGTGTTGGGAGGTTGGACCATCTGCAGTGTTCACAAATAAGGTCCGCCCTTGTAAATAACTGCGTGTCCAACAATACAGTTGCCCGCCTAGGCCCACTGACTCAACGGCTTTGAGGATGGCGTCATGTAGAACGTTGTCGTATGCTCCTTTTACGTCAAGGAACATGGCTGCAGATAGTCGTTTACCTGCTTTTTGTTGCTGGACATATGTGACGAGATCTATAACATTGTCGATCGAACATCGGTGATGGTGAAAACCAGCCATGGAGTTCGGATATATCTCGTAGTATTCCAGGTACCATTCAAACCTGGCCAAGATCATTTTCTCCATTACTTTTCCTACGCAACTTGAGAGTGCGATCGGTCGGTGAGAGGGAATGTCCAAGGGAGATTTGCCATGCTTAAGAATTGGTACCAAGCGGCTAATCTTCCAATCTTGCGGAATGACGCCAGCTTGCCAGGAATCGTTGAAGATGTAAGGAGTGCTTCTCGTGCCCGTTTACCAAGGTTGCACCGCATCCTGTATGAGATGTCATCCGGGCCAGTTGACGACGACTTATTACATAAGACGGGCGCCGCATCAAGCTCCTGTGATGTAAACGGTAGATCCGTGCGTGGATTCCGTGAGTGAGGGATATGATTCACTGTATGTAGGCTTGTGTACGCTGTCTGGCCCACGGTCATAGCGCAGAAATCTTCTGCTGCCTCAATTTCATGCCGGCGATGAAAAAGTGCAATGCCTTTGAAGGGAAAACGCTGCTCTGGAACAGAACGTAGGCTTCGCACAATTCTCCATATCTGAGACAGTGGTTTATGAGGATCTAGCGACGCACAAATATTCTTCCATTGTTGGGTATCTAATTTGTCAAGGCGCCGTTGTATCTTCTTTTGGATGCGCCGGGCTGTCCGTAGATTGCCTGTAGAATTGGTGCGTCGGTATCGTCTTTCGGCACGACGGTGGATCGCACGAAGTCGCTCTAGCTCGAGGTCACATTCAGAGTACTTCGAAGAGCATATTATTGTGCGCATAGCCGCATGGGCAGTTTCCTTAATAGCTTGCTGAAGACCATTGGACAGGCCTTCTTCACAAGCATCCTTAAGTTGAGTTTTGAACACACCCCAATCTATTCTTTGTGTTGTGGTAGAGGAGTACGTGTTCGAAATACCTTTGATCTTCAGGTAAGCCAGAATGTGGTCGCTTCCGTGTGTTTCAATGTCCAAAAACCACTTTACCCATGAAGCAAATCGGCGTGAAACAAAAGACAAATCAAGGCAGCTGCTCTACGTAGTGCCTCGTAAAAATGTAGGACTGGCGTCATTCAGAAGGACGAGACCATGGCTGGAAACCAATGATGCTAGACGTCGTCCCGTTGAATTAAGCCTTGAGCTTCCCCAGATGGGAAGATGCGCATTGAAGTCCCCGCTGATAACCCACGGACCCGAATGTGCCCTAATATGCCGTCTAGTTTGTTGGCGTCGAAATGACTTGATGGGGATATATACACGCCTAGAAGTGCGAATGTTACCTTTCCTTTTTTAACAGACAAGCACACATACTTATCGCCGTCGTGATGTTGCACTAGCTGGACGACGTAAGTAAGCTCCCGGCGAATAAATACAACACCTTGCTACTTTCGATGTCACTTGAAGACAAAAATGACTCGTAGCCGGATAATCTGATTGGGTGCGATAATTTCGGTTCACATATAATCATGATAGGAAATCGGTACAGAAGAACAAACTGGCGAAAATCAGATATGCGAGATCTCAGACCTCTTGCGTTCCACTGAAAAATCGACGCTTCTCTGACCTCCGGACGAAACGACTTGTGATTGTCGGCCATGGCTTTCCTGGAGGCTTGAAAGGACCGGACTCAATGCGTCCAGCACCTGTAGGCCCCTCCTAGCAGTTGGCGTATCGATGCTTGTCAGAAAACTTCTGATGACACTCAGAATGGATCGCAGCATAGGAATAATTTGACGATCTGCTGTTGGAGCCTCGTCATCAGCAGCATTGGCTTTCACTGGGAGCAGAGAGCGGGAAGGCTGCTCGGAAGGCCGTGCGTTCGCAAGGACCGGCCAGTCTTCAGGGGAGAGAGGCTTCGCCGGTGGAGGTATTCTTGTATTCTCTGGCTTTCTACTGGATCTTGATGGTGGTGTAGACCGAAGTGGTGCATGAATATCACCATGACTGGAGCGCTTCCGTCGGTGGCGACGTCGACGTCGGATTTTGTGTGAAGCTTCTCTATTGGTGGAGTTATCCCTGACCATTTCTTTCAGGATACCCATTTCTTTCTTGAGTCTTGGGCATTTCTTAGACGTGGCTTCATGCGTACCTCGACAATTGCCGCACCTATAAGTTGTTGCACAACAGGTGTGTACCGTGTGCGCCTCCGCGCACCGGGGGCATACGGTAGAGTTCGCACAGACGCCCTTGAGATGGCCGAAACAATTTTTTAACAGCATATCCTATGTTAATTTGCTGGTTCAATCTATGTATACAATGCTGCTGCTGATGTCATGGACGTCAGATTTTTTTTTGCATCTGCAGTGTTTTTTGTGTGTTTACGTTCTGATTTTTGTCTGACGATTACGTTAGTGCTCACAATGAGTGTAAGTGACTTAACCTCATACATTGTACAGGCGTGCGTTAAAAATAAAACAAACTGATGTCGACTGCAAAACAGGCTATTTAAAATGGAAACAGGCTATTGTAATTGTTGGTATACTTACCTAACGTTCCATACATTCGAAATAGCTTCTTCGGTCAAACTCTTTTTCAGTGAAACGAACTAATTTCTTCAATGACGCGTTCGCGGACAAAAAAAATTAAATCTGTGTGCAAGGCTGCTTCGCTGCAAACTTGATGGAAAGCTACAGCAGGTTCAGGTTAGGCTAGTCTTTTACTATCTCACTCACTATTTCTACCCCCTGGTATATTATACTATAAGGGAGGAAGCTTGGCTTTTTGTCTTCATCTTGTCTTTATTGTGAATGCTTCTTTCAATGCATCTTTCTGAACCTATTTCTTAGTCTTTCTGTCTTCTCTATCTTTTTTTCCTTTCTTTTCTTCAATTTTATTCTGGCGCTTTCTTTTTTTCCCTCGGAGTAGTAGCTCTTTCACCTTCTGCCCTTTTCTCTTTCTTTCCTTTCTCTCTGATCACTTCATTCCTTGTCTTCATTCATGTCTATTGATTTTTTTTACTTTCTCTCTACTAAGTCAGCCCTCCTTCATTTTCTCCTCCTCACCTTAACATCCCTCTCTGCGCCATCTTGCATCTTGCTGTATATAATTCATTGTACTAGGCCACGCTAACCACTGCTAGCGAACCTGGTTAACCGAGTGGTGACGAGGTTCACATTCAAATTGTGGGTACATGGGTATGAGTCTCTCCTCGGCACAAATTTCTCTGTCTTTTTCTTTCTATATGAGCGAATTTTCCTCTTTCCTTTTCTATTTTCTATACTCACTTTTTCCACATTATTGTAATTGCATCCCATGCAAGACACATCAGAGTATGGGCCCTGCAAGTGAAGCAAGACAGAAAAATGATCACGAAGAAATCGCTTGCTATTTTGTAATGATGATGTGTTTTTTTACTACACCCGGCACACCTCGGCCACCCCAACTCTGCGGTAAGTCTCAATTCACCTCGTCAATGCCCTTTTGTTATGCAATGCAATTGTCCGGTTCACACTTTATGCTTGCTAAACAAGCGCGTATCGTGGGTTCTTAGCCGCAAAAACTCACGAGGTTTTAGATTTCACCGTTTTGCAAATATTATGGCTTTGACCTTACACGACGCTAAAGAAATATGTATTCGATTGATACCAGGTTATTGAAGCATGCCGTTGACTCACTGTGAAAATATCAATAAACATCACGCGATGTTTATTTTAAGATGTAACGCCCTGTTAAGGTCAGCTAAAGTAAGGCTTTACTTTAACTACGTTCGCACAAACTTCTCGAGGGATCATACCTGCATAATCACAGGTATTGGTTTTGCCTTGCTTATACATTTATCTGTATGGTACCATGAATCTTTCTCTTACAAATCCCGTATTTTTAATTGTCCCTTTCAAAGCTGCGATTTTCCCACCACCATTTGAAACGCTAACCGCAGCGCCCTGAATGTTTTTAACTGCTTCACGCAAGTTCTTGTTTGCACTAAAATCTGTCGTCATTTTGAAGGCAACCACGATATTTTTAAAGTACACACATATTCAAACGCTCGCAGCAAATCTATAGAATTATTAAACATGCTCAACCGGATGAAATCTTTCGCTACACGCACATGTGTAAGAGAAACATGATTAAGAGAATTGTCAAGACTTGCTTACCTGCTAAGAAGAGGCACGCAAGTAATAACGCTTTCATGTTTGAGGGCGAGCTGAGAACACAGTGTTCCGAAACAACCCACAGGTCCTGGTCTTGTGAATACAGCGACATGAAAAAGTATTCCGGCTTTTATAGCATGCGATTTCTACGATGTGAAGCCCTGTGTAGGCTAAACGTTTCATTGCTACCTTCCTTCATAACAGCTCAGGAATACGAATCTTAAACAAAGCACAAACAAAATGGCAGGAGTGTGGTTGTTGCTGATGCTTTAGTAGGATTCCTTTCAAGTTATTTGCCACCAGAAGCGCCTGTTTTGTGAAGAAAGTAAGCTGCAAGAAAAAGAAAAGAATATGATTCATTTATTTCATATGATGATAAGGCCAATTCAAACCATTAAAAAAGACTTTAAGTGGTCACTTTTTTCAAGTTCACGGTAAATTGCGCAAACTTACCCACGTGCTTTTACATTTACCATTGTTGGAGTTCATTCACCAAGAAGTTCGTCCCGAAAAATACGGGCTGGCCTCCCTCAGACCCAACAGTCCTAAACCCTGCCCCTCTTCGTAGGCACCCCTTTGTTTATCTACCCTTTTGTCACACGTACTCTGATAGCAAAGCGCCAAAACGTTCACTTTGGACAATAAGTTCATAGTGATGCGACCCGTAATTCTGTTACCATGCCAAAACAATTATCGTCGACATGCGGAGTGAAATGGTTTCAGTGGTTTATTATTTTCACATATTTCTTATTTCTTTAATTTCTTTCTTCAGTCTGACGCAGCACAAGAGCACGCTTCGGCCTCGCGACCTTACACTGCAATCAATGAAAGTGAATGAAATGTAGAGGTTATTACTTACAAAAATTATATTACAGTGAAGGTTTGTTCAGGGCTGAGCTGTTTTAAACTGGAATTAAAAACATGACACTGCTTCTCGAACACTACACTGCAGAAGATTATGACTTTTTGTTCGTTGTACACATTGGAGAGATTACTTCTTCGTTACTAACAGTCACATTTTTTCCCTGACGCTCCCTCTGGTTTCATAATAAAAATCGTCGTCAGTGATGACAGCCTTCGTTTTTTATAACTGAATATTTTCGTCTTTCATACCTGAACAAACCAGGTAGGTGTAGTGTCTATCGACGGCCAACAACTTCATGTTTAGCAGCTCAGAAAAGTGAGAAACAAAATTAAAACTGAACACGCGTGACAGTATTTATGTTGCGTACACTCTAAGCTTGAGGAAAACAGGAAATAAATGTATTTTGAGCTTGAAAGCAGAGAAAGCAAGATTAACGCTCAGAGTAAAAGTGCAGAAGTGGATAGCTCCCACATGCAAAAGTGGGAGCTATTCTTTCCTTGTGAAGTTGCCCGCTCAACGTAATCAATTTTTAAAATGATCTGGTTCTATATTTTTCTCATAATAAATTACTAATTATGCAAAGTCACCAGCAGTAAGATCCTCTTGTTGGCACGCCATATAATAATGTTCAAGTCTGAACGTGTCAGCGTAATTCGAAGAGCTCATATATTGCGTGCCGGCGAGTGTTGCCAAGCGGTTTCTTCTGCTTTTCGCATACGCGCATAGTTTATACTTAAATAGCAATGACAGCTTCAGTAAAACTTTTGGGAAGGGAGTTCTGGTTTGCTGTAAAAGTTTGACGTCGAGTAAATACTCGGGTTACACACTGAGCTTGGTGGACCCATTTTGTAGTTTTCACCTTATTGCAAGTATATATCAAAACAGTTTAGTTTCTCTTGAGTGTAGAGGCAAGCAAAAAGCTTCGGCTGCATTTTTGGTATGCGACACGATTTAGTGTCCTCCTGCATGAGACGAGTGTTTGAGAAGAAAGCTAATCTATCAGTTTACATAAACAAACAATTGTTAGAAGCTTTTACCAACTTTCGTAAAAATGCTGCGAGTTAACTTTCTTGCTAAAATTTTCTTTTCTTCGATTCTCTTGATATTGAGTGAAATAACATGCCTAGAAGAGCTCTGAGATAACCTAATTCAGCAGACCCCATAGAAGCGAAGTACACCACTTCGTGTAGTACTTTTTAACACAGAGGACCACGGTGTAAGGCACACATGACACGCATCTCATTATTATCATGTTTGCATCAGTCACATCTTTTCGTCATTCATTCACGTACTGTAATGCCAAATTTGGTATGTGACGCTAGCGAAATGGCTTCGAGTGCATCATAAGCGTGGGTTGTAGTCATGCTGTTAAATGACACGCATGTCATAATTTTCTTGTTAGGGTCTGTCGCTTCTGTTCGCCATGCAATCGTGCCATACCATACCGGTTTTTCAACATGCCATGTTGACGAAACCACCGCAAGAGCTGCAGGACCATTAAATGTAAATCATGACCTTCATGATATATATATCATGATTTTCATGGTATAACTAGCCAAATATGTTATTCATACAGTCAAAGTATGCCATACCAAGTTTTGTATCGATACCAATATCGAAACGGTCAGTAGAGCTAAAAGTCATAGCCAATTAAATAGATAGATATAGATAGATAGATAGATAGATAGATAGATAGATAGATAGATAGATAGATAGATAGATAGATAGATAGATAGATAGATAGATAGATAGATAGATAGATAGATAGATAGATAGATAGATAGATAGATGAAAAAGCAATTCATGAGTTAAATAATGGTAAGTCTCCAGGACCTGATGGCCTGAGTGCTGCAGTATACAAGAAATTAGAGATGTAGTTTCACCTATATTGAAGGAGCGACTTAAATAGCTATTGAATGTAAGCAAAACAGAGGCTCCCGCGAAGTTGAAAAGTGTTACTGCATATAAACCAATTTGCCTAACTAATGTTGACTATGAACTAGTGATGTAAATATTGCCCAGAAGACTCCAGACAGTTATGACTAAACTGGTTGTGTCCCACCAAACTTGTGGAATATAGAGAAGAAAAAAATGGCAGATCCTACGTACAGTGAGAATCGATGATATGCGAAGCATAAATAAGAAAGCTTGATATGTAACGTTAAAATCGGCACAACTTTACGAGGTAGAGGTGATGCCGTACACGACTTCCGTGTCGTTTTTATTATGTTTGAATTTGTCGTTTACCTTCGTCATCTATTGACTTCACGTGATACCAAATTTAGTATATGTAGAGCTAGCGAAACTGCCAAGAGCAGGCTATTAGCGTGGTATGTTGTCGTGTTCTTACGTGAAATGCGTGTCAAAATTATCATGTTTGCACCAGTCATATATTTCGTCATCCATTGACGTCACGTAACATCAAATTTGGTATATGGAGAGCTCACAAAACGGCCGCGAGCGCATCATGAAGGACCCAAATTACTTCAATGTAGCGTTGACGCACACGCACGCTGGGCACAACGACGTTACATTAGCAAAGCGCGAGCGCTCTATAGCCTGACGTCAGGCACCACCGACGCGACCAGTGTCCGTCGGCGCGGCCCGACGGCAACCGGTGCAAAATTCGTGCCGGTGCGTTGCCCAGACAACACTGCGTCTCCCTCTTTTCGTGATGAAGGGCGCTGAACGCGCTGAAACGCGCATACGTCAAAGCAACGCAGCGCTGCGTGCGCCTGCGAGTATATGGCAGGGCCGTATACGGCAGGAGTATTCCTGGCGTGGCAACGCCGCTGTGACGCGACGAATTGAATTCCCGTGAGCCCGTCACCGCGTCACATCAAATGTATTGGTACTTTACAGTGGCATGTAGTCATGTTCTCACATGACACGCATCTCATGAATAACTTGTTTGCACCAGTCACATATTCTCGTCATCCATTGACCGTACGTAATACCAAATTTGGCACATGTGAAGCTAGCGAAACGGCCGCAAGCGCATCACGAGTGTGGCATGTAGTCATGTTGTTACACGATACGCATCTCATGATTATCGTGTTTGCACTAGTCACATGCCTTCGTCATCCATTCACGTCCCGTAATATCAAATTTGGTGTAAGTGAACCTAGCGAAACAGCCGCGAGCGCATCACAAGCGTGTCATGTTGTCATGTTGTTACAAGACGCACAAGTCATAATTTTCATGTTAGGGTCTGTTGCTTGTGTTCGTCAATATATCATGCCATACCATACCGGTTTTTCAACATGCCATGTTGACGAAACCACCGCAAGAGCTGCAGGACCATTAAATGTAAATCATGACCTTCATGATATATATATCATGATTTTCATGTTATAACTAGCCAAATATATTCTTCATACAGTCATGTTATGCCATACCAAGTTTGGTATTGATACCATGATCTAAACGGTCATGAGAGCTAAAAGTCGTAGGCAGCTAGATAGATAGATAGATAGATAGATAGATAGATAGATAGATAGATAGATAGATAGACAGATAGATAGATAGATAGATACGCTCAACGTCGCCAAAGCTCGATAAGAAATACTTCGCATTTAAAACAATAACCAACCTAAACATAGCACGATAAATCCTACAAAGTTGTGACGCTATGCATCTCAGCGTAGCCATGCTTCAAATTGACCTTGATAAGGCATTTTATCGCGTGCCGCACGACTTGCTCCTTTCGTTACTTTAGCACATGAACGTAGGGAGTTTGATTCGCGACTGAGTGCGCATGACTTACATAGGATGGACGACGAGATTGGTAATAAACAAAACTGCGCGTGAGCGTATACCTGTGCTGCAGTCAGGGAGACAGGGGTGCCCGCTATCACCCATGCTTTTTGCTATTTATTGAATTTTTCTGTTTAGGCGTAAATAATAGCAGTGCAATAAGCGGCTTTAAATTGCATGAAAGTGTGGTTAGCTTCATTGCATATGCAGACATACGCAGACGACTGCTTTTCAATCTTACTAGTAATACTTCTTTTTTCTAACCATGTTTCTAAACGTGTGTACAAGTACGCGAAGTACACTGTCAGCGAGAGGACATGCACGTTCGCGCTGTGATTGCTTCCGTCTTTCCATTATCCGTAAAAGCTTAACTGGAAGTTTTCGAAGGCTCCATTCAGTCGACAAATGGTTGACTCAATGACCTTCGAAACCACCCATATGAGAGCACGTGCTTGCCGTTTGACAGAAAAGACCATCGGTTTAATGGCCTTCCACACGCCCATTACACACTTCAAGGTATGGATAAAGGAAAAAAAAATTGAAGGAACAGTGCACAATTGGAAATAAATAAGAAAAGAAAGTAAGAGAAGAAGGGAAGTACAATAAAAAATTAAAGAAAGAAAGGAGGAGAGAAAGAACAAAAGAAAGAAAGAATGAAAGGCAGTTAGCTGAGCATGCACAATGTAAACTTAGGTGGCACCCCTTTTCCCGGTAGGGCAAGGGCTGAATTTTTCTTACTTTCCCCAATGAAACGTGGCAAGCTTTTCTCAGTGGAGCTGTAAATGCGGCATTAGTGCACAGGGGTCAATTTTTTTCTGCTATCGTCCAGAAAGCCCACGACGTGGCGGCCAGGCACGACCTGTCAGTTGACGTGCAACCACGTTCAGACAGACGTGTTGCGTGGGGAACAGCACCAATACGAACAAAGACTAAAAAAAGGACAGCATATGCATGAGTGAATGATTTAGAGTGGGGCGAAGCTGGGTCCGCACGCCACTGCCTCGCCAATTGGACCTTCCACAGTCGTACTGCAGGGTCCTCGCGGCGCCGTTGCATACATTCACGGCTAGCTTCGGCCTCGCGCACCCGCACAGCTGGGTCGCTTCTTCGAGCGCGAGCAGCCGCCGCCCTGAGTGCACGCCGCTCGACAGCCTTGTCCATCCGCCGACCTGGCCCTTTGAACACGTGCGCGCGAAAACGACGCTTTTATTGTACTGTAGAGTGAGCCCCCTGACGCATGGCCCCACAAAAAACATGCGATCGCAGTGGCGTGATGGTCACTCTCTCCTTCCGTACGCTTGTTGTAAATCCTCACTTTTTATTATCAACTTTTGCTACAAAACACTCTCTAGCGTGGGAAGATTTTTTATTTTTCAGCGTAGATGCATTCATTCTGTAGTACAAAGAGCGCCATCTAAAGGCACTCCTTGTACTCAACGAGCGGTGGTTATAAACGATAACGGGACGAACGGGTGATGCCTTAAGCAGCTTCGCCTCCAAAAAGCCGTAAACTAGACAAACTTGTTCGTATAACGTAAACCTTTCTCGTCCGCGTCATTTTCCATGCTGTTTCATTCACTGTGTTGTACGAACCTGCTCAAGTAGAAATTATGCTTAGACAGACACCAAAGAAGACGAAACGAGCATGTCATTGAGCAAGTGCAAACTTTGGACATGCCGCATTGCCACTTCGCAGTCGCAGAAGTAACCGACAAGATACCAGAAAGCTTTATGCATATCCAACATTGAGCACGATGATGATGATCAAAAACATTTATTATAACAGAGAGAGGTACGGGGACAAAGCATGACCACGCTACAGGGTCGGCGTCCTTAGTCCGGGACACCGCATGACGAGGCTCCTACACGCGCCCGTCTCACCAGAGCCCGTTGAGACTCTAGTGATGAGCAGTTGAGGAGGGCAGTCTCCCATGCCTCTCGGGAAGGGGTAGGGAAAGGGGGTAGGTGGGGATTTTTCGGACATTCCCATATCATGTGGAAGATATCACACGTCTCCGCACAGTGGGGGCACCGCCCATCTCTGTTCGCATCGAAATGTTTTAGGATTGCAGGACAGAGTAGAGTACCTGTCTGCAGGCGCCTTAGAGTTCGCTTTTTCGCTTTACTCAGCCCCTTTTCAGGAGCCGGGTAAAGGCGGTGAGTGTCGCGATAATAGGTCAGAATTTCTTTGAACCACAGCAGCGGTGTATTGGCCTCCGAGTCATAAGAGCCAAGGTGAGGAGCCCGGTGGGTAGGCGCTCGGGCGGCCGCGTCAGCGGCCTCATTACCTCGTAAGCCCTGATGGCCAGGAGCCCATACGGAGCGTTTCGAGGCTGGATCAGCGAGAGCCCGTTTTAGAATTTGGCTGGCTAGGGGGAATATCTCTCCTATCAAGTAATGAGCACATGCTTTCCGGGAGTCCGGGATGATAACTTTCGAGTTGGGGTCCGCAGCAGCAAGCGCTATCGTGACTTCCTCAGCGCGCTCTGGATTTTGTGCTCGAAACGAGAGCCCATTGACATGCTTTTCCCGGTGAACTACACAGGCCGTGTAAAATCTCGTGGGTGAAGGCCCTGCTATATCTACGTAGAATACACCAGGTCGGGAGCCATGTTGCCTCTCAAGCGTCCGAGCCCGCGCCTGACTTCTGCTTTCGTGCGTGTGCTTATCCATGTTACTGGGGAGTGGAGAGACCGAGAGCATATGCTGCCACAGTTCCGGAACACGCTCCGCCTCCTCTGCAGTTCAAGTGTGCTGTATATGTAAGCGGTTCAGCAGGCGGTGCCCGGGAGCCGTCTGCACGAGCCGCGTATATTGATTCATAAGGTGGGCCTCCCGCAACTCCTGGTAGGAGTTGAGCACACCTAACGCCCTCAGTTTGGCGTTGGAAGTGGCTACCGGGAGATCCAGAGCTCGTTTAGTAGCCTTACGAATGATGGCATCTATTCTCTCGTCTTCTTGCTTGTTAGTGCGAAGGTATGGGACGGCGTAGAGGATCCGGATAGTCACGAAGGCATGGGTGAGCCGAAGCACGTCCCTGCCCCGCAGACCACCCCGCTTGTTGGAAACGCGGTGGATCATGCGCCCTACCTGTTGGCCTATTCTTTTGAGTTTCGCTATAGTGGAGTCCAGTCTGAGTCTGTGGTGAATGAACAGGCCCAGAATCCGGAGCTCCTCCACCTCTCTGATGGGAACCCCAGACAGGGAGATGTGTATGGCTGACTTATCGCTTGGCTTCGCTCTAACGTGCAGAAGCTCTGATTTGTTTGGAGCACATTGAAGTCCACAATCGTTGGCAGACGCCTCGACTATGGATGCGGCCTGCTGAAGGCGTTCCTGCATTTCACCAAGGCTCCCTTCAGTGGTCCAGATTGTAATATCGTCGGCATATACTGCGTGTTGTGTGCCTTCCACCCTGGCCAATTCGCTTGGAAGGCGCATCATAGCAATGTTGAAAAGGAGCGGTGATAACACTGCTCCCTGTGGGGTACCCCGTGTTCCCATAATGTACGGGCCATATTCCTCGTCCTCAATCCGAAGAAGTGCCTGGCGTTTGGAGAGAAAATCTCTGACATATGCAAAGGCCTTAGCCCCGCAATCGGTGGAGCTCAAGTTAACCAGGATGCTGCTGTGTTTAACTTTGTCAAAAGCCCCCTTCAGATCACGGGCGAGGATGGCTTTATCATTGTGTTGCATAGTTATGGGCTGTATGATGGCCCTATGGAGCTGGAGAAGGACGTCCTGTGCAGACATATGTGGGCGAAACCCAAACATGGTGTCTGCAAAGAAGCCCTTGCCCTCAAGGTATGGGGAGAGGCGATCCCGTACCATCGTCTCCATAAGCTTGCCCGCGCACGAAGTCAGTGATATGGGCCTCAGATTTTCTGTATTCACGGCCTTGCCTGCTTCGGGGATAAAAGTCACAAGTGACGTTTTCCATTCGGAAGGGAGCGCACGGCCATCCCAGATCTCGTTCATGTAATCCAATAAATGGAGGTAGGCTGTGTCAGGGAGGTTTGCCAACAGCTTTACTGTAATGTGGTCCAGCCCCGCAGCCGTACCCCTGCGCATTTTAGCTAAAGCTGCTGTAAGGTCATGCAACTCAAAACGGGCATCAAGTTGGTGATTATGCTTACCAGAGTACGTGTACGCCGGCCCTGGCGGGTCCTCCGTACGACAGAGATACCTATCGCACAGAGCATCCGCAAGCTGTGCCGGAGTGCCTTGGTACACTTGCAGAGCTCGCCGGAGCTGCTTCTGTGCCTCCCCTCTTGTTTGAGAGGGGTCTATGAGACTGCAAAAGAGACGCCATGTCCCCTTCGAGCTCATCTGACGAGCTGCGGCGTCGCAGCGGGCTATCCAATTTGAATCTGAGAGTTGGGCAGGATACGCTGCAGCCTGTTCCGTGAGTTGGGCTATGCGGATACGTAATTTGCGATTAGTCTTCTGCTTTTCAACGTTTTGTTAAGCTTCGGCGCGCCTCCCACAAGTGTAGGAGGTGAGTGTCAACTGCGGGGATTTCTTCGTTGGTTTGGAGGGTAGTAGTAAGTCTTTTCTGAATGTTGTTTATGTGTTGAGCTCATTCTGCATAGCCTCCCGAAAATAGTACGGGGGATAGTCTGATTGCGAAATTGGGTTCAATCGGTCAACTTGGCTTGACCGCATTTTTTATGAGCTGACGTTTCCAGGAGTGTAACCCGGAGGAGGCAGTGATCACTGCCTAGAGAATCGCCCAAGTTCTCCCAGGTAGCATCCTTAGCATTTTTAACGAGAGAGCGGTCCGGACACGTGTCACGGGTTACCGAGTTCCCCCCTCGAGTGGGGTACGCCGGATCCGTGAGCAGCGTGAGGCGAAGGGTGGAGATAAGCTCCGCCAGCTTACGTCCTCTGGCCTTCTCGTAGTGATAGCCCCAGTGAAGGCTGGGAGCATTGAAGTCTCCCGCGATCAATAAGGGGTCCTTGTCTGCCAACTTGATTGCCGGGCGGAAGATTTCGCTAAAAGTTACGCGTGGCTTATGCGGGGGGCTGTATATATTTAGGATGTGTATTGACTGGTCGCGATGTCTGAGAGGCAGTACTCCGACCATTGTGTATTCTTGTTCAGTACTTAAGTTTAAATCGACCTGAATCGCGGTATATGCCTTGTTCACCAGGATGCATGACGAGGGCCACCCCTGGAAAGTGCTATAGCCAGAGAATTTAACGTCCAAACCGGGCTCCTGCAAAGCAAGCAAGGCGGACATGTTTCCGAGGGACTTCAAATAGAGCTGGAGGTGCGACCATTTTTTCCAGGCTCTAAAATTCCTGCAGTTTCATTGTATAACTTCAAATTTTTGTAGATATTTAGCTTGTTTATTAGATCGGCTAGCCATCTTTTAGTATTTATTTACGGTGCGGAGGACCGGTCCGGACTTGGAGCCGGCCCCGAAAAGCCTTCTTCTGCTGCCTGACAGCAGGCCGGCTTGCGTTTAACCTGCGGGAAGTCGCTCTGAGTAGTGTTTTTATTTTGGGCGATAACCCAGGGCTGCATGGCTTCAAGGACTGAGTTAGAGACCTGCGCCACAATTTCGGGAAGTGCTTGCGTTAAGGCTGCCGTGAACATGTCCTGAAAGGACTCGAGGACTGCCGACATTATTTGAGTGAGGAGGGCTGCCACGCTCGCCTCTAATTGCTCGGTTTTACGCTCTAGAGACTCGATGCGACCGATGGATCCGGTAATGAAAGCTGGTCCAACTACCGTGTCCGCGTCCTGCCGCGAGACGCTAGTGAGGCGGGATGTGACGGAAGAGCCGTCATCCCCGTCCTCTGCCTCGGCTTCCTGCACTGGCTCGGATGACCCAACCTGCTTGGCTTCTAATTCCTGAATTTTGCGCGCAAGAATTTTGTTCTGGCGCCTGAGCTCCCCTATCTGCTGCTGTAGGGCGGTTTCGGTAGGGGAGGGGGAAGAGGAAGTTCCGGAGACTGCCCCACCCCAACAGCTCACCTGTGCTTGGACGGGTGTCAAGGGTGGGAAGTCCTTGACCAAGACAGCAGGCTCCGACGGGGTCCCAGACTTTACATTGGTGGAGTGCCCGGTGTTGGTCTTCTTGGGTTTTGGCTTATTTGACTTGGCGGCTGGTGCTTTCTTGGGGCCAGTCTTGGGAGTCAGAGCCTGTTTGTTCCCCCCCTTCTCCCCCGTTGTCCTCGGCTTGGATCCGCGTGTGGATACCGACTTGACCGGCTGCCGGAACCGTCCAGCACAACCGGGAGCTCCAGTCTTGTGGCAACCGCCGCAGAGGAGGCAGTTTGGAATGCACTGCTGTTCCGTGGGGCCGTCAGGAGTAGCATCAGGTACCTGAACGCCGCAGCTTGTGCAGCGGCTGGGCTGCGGGCGTGGGCAAGTATCTGCTCGATGGCCCACTGTGCCACGAAGTGGGCATGCAGGCACTGTCTTCTTATACAAGCGAACAGGGAGCCGCTCGCAGTTGTATAACACCGTCCGTGGCACCTTGGTCTCGCGAAGGTGATCACCGCAACCGGGGTGTCCCCAAGCTTGCGCACAGACGCTATATTTGGCTCAGCACTGAGCTTGCTTTTCACAGTTTCGGACGTTTCGTCTTGAGAGACATGCACGACGCCCCGACAGAACTCACCGGAGAGTTTGGGATGTCCCCGGAATGTTAGCTGGCGGCCCCCGACTGGCAGCTTCATGTCCCGGAGGAGTCTCTCGGCGGCGTCCACTGATTTGAGCGTGCACACAAGTACATTTTGATCCCAGAGGGGCCACACCGCAAGTCCCACACTTGCGTCGGCTCCGAGGATGCTGCGGACTGCAGCGCCGGCTTGTCGAGGACCAAACGTTGCCTTGAGGTCGAGCGTCTCACGCGGTTTCAGCACCACTATGATGTCGTCTTCTTCGATGCGCGGCGTGTTCTTCGGCCGCCACTGGAGTTGCTTGGCGCGCTGCGAGGTGACGCTCGGCGCGTTCTTGCCCTGTGCTTGCTGAGGGCGAGACGCTGCTTGTTGTTTGGCTGCAGGAGCCCTGGCGTCTCTCGACGCCACTGCTGTGTTCTTCCTTCCGCGCCAGACGTGGAGCATATCCTTGAGGTACTCTTCCTCGGTTGGTAGAGGTGTCTCGGTTTGAGCGGTATCCACCTGTATTATCTGTAGGGACTCCGGATCGTAGCCGGTGACTTGATTTTGAGTCGCCATTACCGGGGAAAACCCCGGGCAGGGCCAGCGCGGCCCTTGCTGCGGTTAGGCTTAACTCCGCGGTGGTTTGGCGAAAGCTTCAAGTGACCGAAAAAGGGTCAGAAGACGGCCCACCTTGACAAGACGTGAAGTCTACGGTTGCGGCTGACGTTCTTGGAGACGGTGGTAGAAAACTTGCAGGAGAACGACTTGATGTGACGCAAATAATTGCGATATTTCACAGAGCCGACGTAGTATGCGACCGCTCCCGTCGATCGATGCCAGCGCCCCCCCCCCCCCCCTGAGCACGAATGGGGGCATCACGGAAGCGCACGCGAAAAAAGACCTAAAAATGGATCTGAAGAAACTCTTTCTCGAAAACTTTCCTGTGGTTCGCCAGACTCCTTGCTCCCTTGAATTTATTCTGTGGAATTTTGACTGCCTCCCAAGCTGGAAATTCTACTCTCCACACTTCACACACACTTCTCCACACTTCACACGAGAAAGGGCATCAAGTGACGTTTCAGTGGCAACCAAGCCACTGCGGCGTCTTAGGAAACAATTATGCCGATACTGCCACGCGGGCAGCTCTTCAAGGAACACGAGAAGAAGCCATAGCACTTTCGCGGACCGATGCAGCCAGTAATCTTCACCGACTTGCGCCTGAAATCACGTTTCACTATGGTGCCCACCAAGCAACGAGACGAATCGTCAACACCAGCTGTCCTCTTTGATGGCTCTCCGCATGCCCACTGGGCTCGACCAAAGATGATGATGATGATTCCACAGCCGTGGCTCGTACCCACTCAGGGGGATCATCCAAGAATCGATGACATAATTCAGTAAGATTTTTTTTTTCAATATCGAAACCACCCACCAGAAAAAAGAAAGAAAGAAGAAGAGACACCCTAGGCAGAATGAAAGGAGTGCAATAGTTGTTTGTCACTCGTTCAGATAAGACAATTATTCATTACATTGAATAGGAATCAGCATAGTTAAACAATGCTCTTGTGTATGTTGTAATTTTTTTCACAAATAATTATCACGCAATTAAAAGCTTAATTCTTTTACTTTCGTTTAGGTACTTGCAAACTGCATAGAAAACGTTCTCGTGGCTGAATCTCAGATCGTAAGCACCGAAGGAAAGTATGTTTTCTAAAGTGAAATTCAGCCATAGGCTAGCGAGTGGGAGGACTAAGAGTTTTTTCCTGAGCAATTTGTATCGGCGACATGGCAAAAAATAGTGCTCTATTGTTTCCAATTCTGAACAAAAGTTGCATAGAGACGATATCGCCAGACCAGCCCTAGGGCAATAGAAATTTAACGGGGGACACGACATCGAAATCTAGTTATTATGGTTCCCAACTGTCTTGTAGGACACCAATGAATTTTTCATGGAAATCTTAAATCAGTGAATTCTGGTGTTGACAATATTGCTTCCATAGCGTCTGCACTAAGCGCAAGTTTTCTGTATCTTGTCGCAGTTATAGTGGCCACTTCGAGAAGGACTGATAGTACTGGCCCTTCCAATGCTGCTCGTGCTAGAGAGTCGGCGATTTCATTTACTTCTAAGCCGCAATTACGGGGTACCCATACTAATTTCAGTAGCTGCAGCTGAGGAGGAACTTGCATAAGGAGCGTCTTTATGGCCATCGATTTTGTTGACGCCGTAATCGACGTACATACTGACAGAGAATCCCTGATTATTATCGCGTTAGCAGCATTCAAAGGTAACTTTCGCAGCGCTAGAACTATTGCCAACAGTTAGGCTTCAAAAACTGGAGTGAAATCCGGTAATCCTAATGAAAAAGACCAGTCGAGCGAATTGGAGTATATACCTACACCTGTCTTTTCATCCATTACTGATGCATCTGTGGCTATAATATTATTCGTTTCTGCGTGGGCAAGATAATCCTGCAGTCGGCTATTTAAGACCCTATATTATTGTAATTTGGGCCTAGAGAGAAGAGTCTCATCGAATTTTATCTTAAGAATTTGATTTGTAACCTGCGCCGCAATCACATCTCGACTTTTCACATTTATCCTATCTAGTTGTTTTTGAACAAAAGCAATTTGAGGTGTTCGAAACCGTGGTGAATGGGCTAGAAAAAAGGTGTCTGGGTCATTTATAAAGTTATATTTAGATCGTCTTGGCGCATAGTTATAAAATTTCAGAAACGTCGGAACCATTAGAATACGAAAACGGCAAGGCAATGTAGGTAATCGTGCTTCCTGAAACAAAACATTGTTTGTTACAAACCTAGGAAGTCCTAGACACAATCTCAAGGCCTCTCGTTCCAGTATAACCAGAGGCTTTATTTTATAAGCAGGGCCACCTGAGAACAATACGCACCCAAATTCTAGAATTGGTCGCATATACATTTTATATATCATCACCATTGTGCTTCTGCGTAGACCATATCGGCGGCTGCTCAGTCTACGAAGAATTCCTAAGGCGCGCTGTGCTTTAGATGCCATGCTTTCTATGTGGGGAGTCCAGTTTAGGTTGGCTATATAAATAATTACTCCCAAATATTTAAGAGATTCCACCTGCGGAATGGGCTCTTGTTTATAACATACTGAAATTGAGATGGGATCGGATAACGGGAATATCAATACTGCACTCTTATTTACATTTAAGGTCATGCAGACTGCATCTAGCAATCTCTCCAGCATATTGACATATCTCTGTAGATTTTTATATAAAGAATATATGTCACTATGTACCGTGAAAAATGCAATATCATAAGCATATACGAATATCTTCACGTCCTGGCAATGCGGTATAGTGCTCATAGGATGTTAAATAGAACTGGCGATAATACAGAGCCTTGGGGGACACCGCGTGTTTGTTTGCACTTTGACGATGTGCATCCATCCTTAAAACAATAGAACTCTCTTCCTATCAAAAATTCTCTCACCCCCGCCAATATACAATTTGGAAGATTGTGGCTCTCTAATATGTCTAATAAAACTGAATGTTCTACACTACCGTATGCCTTAGCTATATCCAATGTCACTAGTGCCGCATGTTGTCTTTTTTTGCGAGCAAGCTGAATGCGGCTTTCTAAATCTGCGTGTGCACTTCAGACTGAACAATCTGTTCTGAAGCCAATTTGATTTGGATTTAATATCAAATTTTCCTCCATCCATATTAGAATTCTTTTATGGAGCACTCTTTCGATGAGCTTCACCATATTAGATGTTCAAAAATGAGTCGAATGTTTTCTATGATATATCAGAATCCTTGTCTTTTTGTATCAGCACTATTTTAGCTAATTTCCACTCATACGTAATCCAGGCATACTTTAACGAATAATTTACAGTGTTTATTACGTCACATGGTGATAATTTGAATAATATTTTTATCATAGCAGCTGTGATTTCATCCGGACCAGGAGCTGATGAGGGCAAACCTTGTATCACTTGTGCTAACTCTTCCTCTGTAACTTCAGTAACTTCAATCGTTAACGCTGGTTTTTGTAGATCGTAAGGCTTAGTTGATGTAAATCTACACTCCAGGCCTTTAGCCATGATTTCTAAGGATTTCTTTGTCTCTTCCAAGGACATAATCTCAAACCCTATATTATTTTGAGATGGCATCATTTTACGTGATCTCATGAACCTGAACAGCGCCTTTTTGTTACCAGCTTCTGAAAGGTGATCATAATGTTTTATATCATATTGTTCATTAGCTAAAAAGACTGTGCGTTTGAAAATTGCAGCGTGATACTTGTAATCAGACCAGTTTTGAGGGCACTGGTTATACATAAGTTTTTTCCAAGCTGCCTTTCTTCTTTCGGAAATCCCGAGCACAGTCCGAGTTTCACCACAGACTGTGGGTTGTGCTCTTTGCGGATTACAGAACTAATTCTGCATTTTTATATGTTCTTTTAATCAGTGCACTTAGTCTCATGGCTTTCGTATCTTCTTGCTCTTCAGAATGAGTTGCCAAAGCAGATTCTAAATGTTTCCTAAATTTGGTGTAAAAAATAAACACTCGAGTCTGAGAGCCTCACATTATAACTTGGCTCGCAATCTCGAATAATATAGGCGAATGATCGCTGTTAGTTGCACAATCACACGCACTCCACGACAAACTAGTGAGTGATGAACTCACAAAGCTTAAATCTAAGGCTGAACGAGACCTATCACTAATGTAAGTGGGTGTTCTTGAATTCAGGCAACACAAGTTATTATCCGCTGTCCACTCCCACAATCTCTTACCGCATTGATCAGTTCGGAAACCCCAGCACGTATGATGATAATTGAAAACGCCGATTAGAATTTTATTTTGATAACTAGTAGTCACTGCAGCGCCTAAACATTGAGTATCTATTACACCTTTAGAAAAGTATGCATTCACCTCCAAAAAAAGGCATGCAGCCTGGTAAGGTTATATATAAGGCGAGAATTTCACTGTTAGGTGACATGAGCTTATACGCAATTTTCGCTTTGAGACTTATTCTATTATTGATAAAAAATGCCAAACCTCCACCTTTCAATAGACGGTCTAGACGGAAAGATCTGAATCTATTTAATTGAAAACACTGATGCATTGAAAGCCAAGTTTCTTGCAGTGCAATAATATCTGGAGAAAATTTCGATGCCAAATATATTAGATCAGTTGCTGCAGAGTGAATTGATCGGCAATTCCAATGAAGGATTTTAAGTGGCCCTATTTAAATAGTCTCAGCGATGGCCTTGTTTAGAATATTTTCTTTAAGAAAATGAGCTTTAGACAGGGTGTTCTTCTGGTACTTTTTGGTTTTTGAATTGACAGGTGCGATGCATTTTTTGTATAAAGGGGATCTTGAGCGCTTTAGCGATCAGGGATCCATCTCCATTTCGTCTGAGTCCTCCACCGAAGAGAAGCCACACTTCTTCATCGCTTATGGCTAGGAGTGGCATTCACAAAATCTTAATATTTTGTTATAGGTATGGCTGACAACGCTCTCTGTGATGTCTGTTTTTGTGAAGAGACGCTACACCACATCCTGTGCGACTGTCCGTTGTATGACATTCAGGGACGGTCAATGGCGTCCGTTCTTGCGTCCATTGAAACAGCCAAATGCCCTTGGACACTATTCTGCCAAGTTTCCGAGAAAAGACCTTGCAACAGAAGGCGACAAAGGATCTGTTTAAATTCCTCCGCGACATGGACTTCAACAAGCGGCTGTAACAGCAATGTCATACACCGCGAAATACAAGACTGGACTATGAGTGTGCACGCGTGTGCTGACGAATGTGCTGTGTTTATATATCTTCCCTCTCTGCTCTCTATTCTTCATCTCCCCCATTCCCCTCCCATGCGCAGGGTAGCAAAACGGCTGCTTATAGGCTGGTTAACCTCCCTACCATTCTGTTTCTCCTATTCTCCTTTCTTTCCTTCCATTCTGAGAAAAACATTTCAGTCAGAACAAGTTATGCATGCTTCAACAGCTTGGCGGGTCAGAATTCCCAGAAATGCGTTGCAGCCTACGTGTTTTAAAGAATCGTCAGTGCCATAGAAGAAGAGAGTGTATACAGAAAATACCAGTTTGAAGGGTATTGAAGGTTTTTACTGCATTATTCATTAACTGTGACTTACAGCTGCACAATGATTCTTGATGATTGCTGCTTACTTTTCAAACACACTCCGCATGTGCAGTGACCAATTTGCCAAGAAATTAGTGGAATACAAAGCAATAGAGGTATTGCACGTGTAAATGTTCTTCAAAATTTAAAAACCGGTAGCTTTGTACTGCCACGGTCGAATGAACTTAATAAGAAACTATTTGGCTCGGATGTGCTAGTGCAGGATGCTTCAAAGAAACATCGAATGAGGCTTATGAAGCGTGGGAATTTATTCAGAGACTAGTGTGTTATTGGATTTTTCATCGAAAATACATTGGTCATCTCTTGTTTGCGCAAAAAAAAGCGTTTCGCTTAGAGGTCTGACTCTCTAGCTAACTCACAGCTGCAAAAATAAAGGAGAATGAAGTATATGTAAAGTAAAGAACAAAAATGTTGAAAGCGGACAAACTGGTGAAGTAGATGTTGAAATAAACCGAAGGGTAAACGCACATGTTAAACAGGAAGACGAGCTAATGAGAATGTAGGACCAAAATACCAAATAAATAAATGACCGATCGTGAGCAGCGTCACACTGTGAGAGATGTTTGCGCCGGCCAGTCATCTTCAAAAAGTAGAACAGTGTATCCAATGCCCTGCGAATCTATGAACGAGAGGAACAATGTTGAAGTGGGTATCGTGCACGTGTTCGTGCCACGGGTAATTGTGTACAGGTCGCTGACGTTTAGCGAGTGCTTGCACCTGTGAGTTCAAATTCGTGAAAGTGACACAATCGTGCGCTATAGTTCACAACAAAGCATGATTGTTACAAAGAAAGGTGTAAGATCACGTCGATAGCTCTACTCTGGTGCCTTGCGTAAGTGTGATGAAATTCATCCCGATGGCTAAACAACATGCAGTGATGTGGCACCGAATACTGTCATTCTGCTAATACTTCCCGTTCCCCAAGGAGTTTAACTAGCCATTGATGAACCCAGGTTGATCGCTTCAATCTTTTTAACCTTCATGGCACCACATGAGGGATCACAATTCAACGCAAAAAGCGTCCAACACCGTGAAATAGGTATTGGCGTTAAAAAAAAGAAAAAGAATGCCATTTGCTCGGTGACAAAATGAGGAGCCGCAACATGCTCAGGTGACACGTGCCATGCTTAAGCAATTAAAAGAACATGATTTCTTTTAGCTTGCTACGTTTTCCATGACATCGGTTGAGTTATTGGGTGTTATATGCAAAACTTGTTACCTGTTAAACATTTACACAGCACTTACCATTGTTCCGTGGGGTAAGACTTTGTGATCACACTGCCGCATTGAGTATTTCGAAAGCGGAAGCTTTATATACAATCTTCGCCGAAGTGGAACAAAATTTTATAATAACTAGTTTGTCAGTCAATGCTTCACTGAAAACGTCACATTCGCTCGGGTTCTTGATTGTCAGTATTACAGTCAGTGTGATACACGGCAAAAGTTCACGTATTTGAAAAGCACATCATAAAGTGCAGGTGAAAACAATTCAGGAAAAATTTCCTTGAAAATTTGTTAGAGTGATGCGTAAGCGTTGCGCTTTTTTGAGGGAAGCAGCCGCTAGTAAACTGTATTTGCTGCTTCGGGCAGGCCCGGCATGAGGTCTTTAATTTTCTCTCTATATCTCTTCAGTATTTAATTGTCTCTCCAGCTTTCGTGCATGTACCATGGGAAGCAATTCCATGGCACGCGCATCGAGTGAACACTGAAGTTTTTGCTTGTGATCGTAATTTCACCCATGTTCAATTATTCTGAAGTGCACAGAGCAGCCATTTTCAATATTTCCATAAAATAGACTACACCTTAGCAGCATAAAAAGTTTTGAAGTTTGTAACGCTTCATCATGACAAACATTATAATAGGACGGGACACGAAGAAGAAAATGACACAAATAAGCGCAAGAAGTTGGGTTTTTAAAAAATGTCCATTTAAGCTCCACGGATTCACTGGAGCTTGGTGCGCAGAGCACATCCTGTTTGTAGTTCTTCTTCTGCAAGGCCATCATGAAATCAAGGAGTTCTCACAAACTTCAATAAAACAACTTGAAAGGAAGGCCCTCCAATGCAACAAATCTAGTGTCCTGATATCTGCTTTTCAGCTGCGTTAACTTCAGTTTAATGAAGCAATCCCGGCTAACGTAATGACCTAAAGCACGCATCGCGGTTCAGTCCAGCCACTCAATTATGGAGCAACCTGTTAAGGTCGGTACGCTTTTGCAGAATCCTTCGCAAACATCTGGGACACGCTCATATGCAACAACATACTTGTCAAGTTCGCTTAATTTATCCGTGACTGCACATCATGTCCTCTCATAATATTTCATACAGCTGTTAATTTGTGACACGGATGTCTCGCCCGGACATGCAAGCAATATGCAGATGTGCCCTTTACTAGGTGACCATACAAACCTTTCCTCTAACACAAATTTTCTATACAGGGGCGCTGCGTCGATGTAGTCAAGAGCTCTATAACTTCATTGCTCACGAATTGTTTGAGTAACCAAATGCGAAGAATCGAAAGCGACATGTATATTCGATAAAAAGTTTAGCTCGTTATTTCTTCCTATTTATTTCACCGAGGTGTTTTGTTTTACTTTCAAAAAGATCAATGAAATCAACATAAAACGTTCTTTCGGTACGTTTGTTCTATACCGCGGGTAAAACGCATGAATGTAGTTTGCATATGTGCGTATTTGGTAGCGTACATGTGCCGTTCTGGGGTTGAGACACTCACCTTTGGAACGTCAGAGGCTCGATTTATATTGAAACACAAGAGGGAAAATTGATGTTTTTTTTCTTATTTCGTTACGGCGATATTTAACAGGCTGATGTACTGACGGGTGGACAGTTTCCTCGTGGAGTCAGCATAAAGAAAGGAATATACTTTATTGTGCGACAAAGCAAAAATTATTTTCGCGCAGAGGCGGGCAACTTCTTTTATTTTAGGTAGACATGGCTTACAACGCATTCCATAGCCCTCTACAGCTGATGGAATTGGTTCAGAGCGTTGAATGATATCAGCGACGCGTCCCCCTATAGCTTTCCACATTTTCTCGCAAGCTTTGTTTGTCTATGAGTGGGACTTGGGTTGTTTTTTTTTAATTATCATACCAAGTGCTAAATTGATCATAAAAATACTAGCAAATTTTCATAAAATTTTGCCAGTTAGATATCTATAACTAGCTTCCTGCGTCTTAGTGAACTCATGGCCACCTCTTTAACGTCTAATATACTTAAATGGCAACGGAAGAGCATGACTGTATAACGAACAAGGCCTGAAAAGTCACCACACGAGTAACTTGACACGCTTACCCCTTATGTTACGAATATGCTTCCCCCAGTTTCATGATGTACAAACACGCAAACCATGTTCTTTGCATATGATATGTTGAACATACTAATATTTCAGCCCGTATCAACCTAGAAATAACAAAAATAGTAACTGAGAACTTTGTATACATGCCCGTTCTTTCACCTTGCGATTGTAATGCAGCAGAGAAAAGCTGCGAAATGAATTTTAAGGATCCTTACACAGGGAGCACATGTATAGTGATTGTAAATTAGCTGAATACATCAACCGCTGTCTACATAAGGCTTGATTGTGTGGCTGGTCAAATATCTGTGCAGATTGCAGTGTTGCATATTTACTTGATAATGCAATAATATTTAATATGTACTGGTATGACTCGGGAATCTATTTAACCATTGTTTTCTCTCCACATGGATACCCCAAAGAGCGCAACTGACATTAGCATTTGATAAAAGTAGGAAGTGACATTGTACTGTGGACGTTACGGTGAACGATGAGCGGCCAGTGAGTGACCAGCCTACCCGAGCCACCTTTTAAGAATAAGATGAGCACACTGCTACAATATTTTCTATAACTGTCAATCCTCCCCACAAGACTTTGCTAAATGTCAAAAATTGCCCCATAGGCAACTTCTCGCTGACGGCTTCGCAGGAAATGAATTCCCACAACGTGTAGGATCTGCAGGAACGCCTTCGACCTTGAATAAACTCTGAGCACATTAATGATTCCAAATTTTTAATGCAGAAATTCATTGTCGTGTTCGCATTCAAAAAGTTCATAAAGACCGATGAACCGAAATAGCGTTGGCGACATGCAGTTTGACGCCTTTCCGTCGTCATGGTAGTCATGCTTCACGTTTAGGCAGCAGGCGCAGCGCTGCAAATAATAACAAAATATAATAATGATAAGGGCAACCTCGCTATTACATGTAATTGCGCTCATTCCAACAATTTATTCTCACCATCTGATTTTATTTAAAGGATAGAAACACAAGATAAGAACAAATCCCTGATCTCCCGATACTATACTTCTTGAATTGGAGACTCTGATAAAAGATAATATTTAAGTAGTGTTTTGAATTAGCGCGGCTGACAAGTATCGATTGGCACGTTTACAGGCGCACTTATTATCTGTAAAGGTTATTCCCATTGCACGTTTAATGGTTACTTCAAATACTTTGTGGGAAATGCTGCTGTGTTGTCTGATACCGTTTGTCTAACTCATTGTCGTGTCTTGGTGTGCATTTCATATATGCTGTGCATCTCTTCTATGCCAAATAATAATAAGAAATAAAAATTTGCTGTAGTTAGAGTTCGCTTGCTATCCGATCTGTAACGCCAGATGTTTAGTACTGAAAAATCACGTACTCAGTACGCTTCTCTGAGCCCGTAAAGGAAAATGGAAAAGATTCGCATTTTACTTGCTACGTTCTTTACCAACTATATTACCAAGTTGCTACTACAAAACTAAGGAGAAAATCCATCCTGCATAGCTAAAACAACAGTGTGATTACTCACCTCGGTGCGCTACCAGGTGTTCCAACTGCTCCGGAAGCAGGGCCACTGAGGGTACTTGGTTTAGCTACTGCTGAACTGCTGTCATAGGAGGTGATACCCCCTTCGTTAGAGGCACCAATTCCTCCTTCATAGCCGTAAGTGCCACTGCCTCCGTACGGGTAGTATGCCCCGTGTCCGCCATATCCACGGTATCCACCGTTTCCTCCGTGATAGCCATAGCTGACACTTCCTCCAAACGGGTTGTATGCCCCGTATCCACCATATCCACCATATCCACCATATTCACCATGTCCACCGTGTCCACCGTGTGCATTGTACGCACCGTATGGACCATAAAGACCGTACGTGTGTGAGCCGTAGTATCCACTACCGTACGGTGCTCCGTAATGGGCATAACCACCGTACGGGGAAGCTCCATAAGCACCGCCCAAGTGTGATCCATACAAACCAGGATAACCTGTTTTATCAAAGCAGAAGCCGATTCCGGTGTAGTATAAATCAAATTGGCTTGTTTTAATGATAACGAATAAAGTAGGCCCTGGCACCTTGCAATTCGACACGTAGAAATAAAATAACTTCCGATAGAAGCATTAGTTATCTCTTAAAGACAAGTATCGGCCTCCTGAACCCTTTATTCGGGATCAGTGCACTTGAATGGGGTCACGCATACACATTACAGGTTTCCCTATTGTATAAGGCATAGGAAACACATCATATTTTAAATTAAAACAACATACTAGCTCTATTAGTATTTGAACATAAGAATTCCAACCTTTATTTTTAATTCGTTGCCAAGCCTTTCAGTTACTACATTCAGATGACTTTTGACATCAGCGTACTATGTTCCCATTGTTATGCCGAAGTAAAGATAATGTTGTCTTTTCAGTTTTTGGCATTCTTTTCTTATTTCACCATTGCGCTTCTCCATAAGATATCAGGAGAGCGCACTATGTAAATGTAAAAATCTACAAAATAAACATAATTGTGTGACGCAAAATGGGTTATCACTCGGGCACATATTATACTAGGTTGTAACTGCGTTGCTGGTCCTTCAGCATGTGCAGGGCCAATGACCAGGTTACAATTAGAGCTTAGGATTTGCACGAATTGTAACCCATCATGTGTGGTGAAATCAGCGTTAATTTTCTTCTAGGTTTGCTCATCTGTATTGCAGCATGCTTGTAACGATCGAGGCATAAGATGCACATGCAGGGAGTAAAATATTAAGAGGTAGTTTTTATTCATAAGCTATCCGTCCACACGAGATTGAAATAACCTTGAAATTGACATTAACCAGGCCCTATAAAAAACGCTTTCTGAAATACAATTACAAGAAAATTTTGAAAGGTTACAAGCGCTAAATGATCGCACGCTTTGGGAATACAAGCAAAAGAGCCACCAAGTGCAAAAAAAAAACTCCTTTCGTCTTGGAGAACGAAATACTGAAATGTTTCAGTTGAAGATAAAAAGAAAGCATTGATAAATTTGTCGATGAGGTTTTTACTTTAGAGGACTGCTCGATATATTCTTTTTGTTTTCAGTAAGCCTGGGATGAGGTGTAAATACCAATACAAAACAATACCAAATAAGAAAAATACACCACAGATTTTCAGAAGCAATCTAATGCACTGCTTTCAAGAACAAGTTAATTCATGGTCAAAATCTGAGTGCAAGAAAGCTAGAAACTAGAATGTTTGCTGTCTTTCCCTTTTTGCACTTGGTTTTTTTGTGTCAAGAACAAATTATTAGCTGTTGTGATCAGTATAAATAGTATGAAAAATAACAGCAGCGCATTCTTTCATTGAAGAACTTTTGCTGACCCGTTTCGTTCTGCACCTTCGTCTTAGTATATTACGAATATATGTGACATAGCTTATCTCACGCACTGTGGTAGCTTCAGAAGTGATTCATTGATATGTGGGGTTTAATGTCCCAAAACCACTAAAGGGTTAGGAAAGACGCCGCAGTGGAGGGCTCCGGAAATTTCGACTACCTGGGGTTCTTTAACTTGCACCCAAATCTGAGCACACGGGCCTACACCATTTTTGCCTCCCTGGAAATTGCAGCCGCCGCAGCCGGAAATCGATCCCGTGATCTGCGGGTCAGCAGCCGAGTACTTTAGCCACTATAGACCACCGCGGCGGGGCAGCTTCAGATGTACATTGTGTGAGTGCTAAACCTGGGGCGCAGGTTCGATTACTAATCACGTCAGCGACAATGTGGCAGGGGTGAGGCGAGATGCAAAAAATGACGGTCTTCTTAGAATCAAGTGCCTGTTAATTAGGAGCATGTGCTTAAAGTTAAACTGCGGCTCCCAACTATAGCATACGACATGACATCGCGGTCTTTACATAAACAACCCAACTATTTTTTTTAGTTACAGGGGAAAGTTAGCTCTGGTTAATGTACCTGACAGGCAGTACACTATCTTGATAATTTAATACTGATATTTTCCTAACAACTTCAGCCTGAAACGTTCCGTAAGCCACTTCACTCATACTTCTCCCAGGATGTGTTTTTGTTCGAATATTTGTCAAATAATAGTTATCTATATATTCATACGTTTGAAGCATTAGAATAAATATAAAACTGTACGGAACCTATTACAGGAAATAAAGTTAGCTACGTTTTTATGAACTGCTATATAATTCTTGTTCTGATAAATACTACGCATATTGCTGTCTACAGTTACTTCACTCATATGTTCCGTCAATACCGTGCTGTTGTATAAAGAAATTAGTTATGTACCATAATATTTCACAAATGGCAGCACACGTCATTATGTGAAATTCCTTTATTGACGAGTGCAACAGAATGCACGTATACTGCTCAAACATCACGCAGGTATCGTGAGTTAGAATTCTTACCTTGGCTGCCTAGGCCTAAACTGCCCCGACCACCTAGCCTTGCGCCAACACCTGCTCCAATGCTGGCGGTGTAACCTGGGCCTCCACGTGGACCAGCTTGATCAAAGCCCGCCCAAATATCACCATTGATTCCACCCAAGGCGCCCAAATTGCTTTTGAGACGGCGGCGATCTTGCTCATTTGCCAATGCGGCTGCGTACGAAACACCATGCTATATGAGTGCTCCGAAATATGTTTAGAAAAAAAAGTTGAATAATTTAGAGTACTTCGTACTCCACTGAGGGAGAGCAGTGAGCCGTCCCGAAGTTGAGGAGAGCGTATTCCTCGCACGCCAAACCATATACGTCGTAGGCATGGTAGACAGGGTATAGTCATAAAGAAAAGTCGGGAAGGTTACACCAGGTCAAAATGGTTGATTGGGTGAGTTGGTGATTTAGGTGGTTAGAAACACGAGGGCAGTACGTAGACAGGGACAGCTAAGCGCTTGTCTATGTATTAGCTGTCCCTGTCTAAGCATTGCCCTAGTATTCAAAACTGTTATACCAGGCCTAGCCTTCTGGTTACCTTGAAGCTTGCGATGAAGAAGAGGAGTTATAAAAAAGGAGCAAGACGAGGAAATTCCGCACTTCACATGTGCACTAGCGTGCACACACATAGATACAACGAGGTATTGTGGAGCTGGTCACGAGTAATAATATGCACTGATAAACTTTACGAAGACCAACAGTGGTACTTTAGACGTGCTCACAGGATAAAGCCAATGTACCATATTCTACATATATTCAACCGACTTCCCATGTAACTGCCGATTGCTTTTCAACGTGCGCCTCAATTGAGATATACAAAAAAGTTTATTTGGTAACTATTTTTGGCAAGTTAGGCAATATCAGTTTTTGTAATGATGTGTCTTCTAAAAAAAAAGGCATGTCGTAGCTTCGTTCAAGTGCCCTGTGACAGGTGCCTATGTATTAGAATCATTGAGAGTACAAAGGCCAAAATATGAGAGTTCGCGGTTCGTAAGTGCAATTTACCATACACCAGTAGACCTAATAAATTCTGGTTATCCTCCTCTCTGGCCCCTGCAACGAGAATTCATGTGCTCCCTCGCTCGTAGTTACTTAAACGTTTGTTGAATAACGACAATAAAGTTGCGGAGACAGTTTTTTGGCAAGTAGTCTGGCCTTGTACAAATCAACTGCCTTGAAGAGAGCAAGAATGCTTCTAGCCTTGGTTTCAGCAAGGCCCTCTGTTCAAGGAGTCAACAATCATCTGAAGATAAAGCGAATGAGCACCACTCCTTTAAGAATATCCGTGACGAAGCATCATCAGCGATGCCACTTATCAGTGAGAACTTCGTCAGCGAGACCACAACAGACAAGCAAACAGTTCGGCATTCTTTGTTACTTTGCTGGTTCAAGCTATATAGAATATAGCCGAATATATCAGTTTTTTTTATTATACTATGTTTGTCGTGTTTTTGAAATTGGAATAACCAGCCTAGATCACTCGTATGAAAGTGGTATACCTCTTTTAGCTTGCAGAGAGTTAAGCTTAGGGTTCCCAATGAGTGTCAGTGACTTGTACAGGCGTAAGGATAAAACTAAACTGAGGTAGGCTGCAATACAGGCAATTTGAATAGAAAACAGGCAATTGTAATTGGAATTAGACTGTAGCCCAACTTTCACAACTCTTGAAATTGCTTCTTTCGTCACGCTCGTCTTCTGCGAAGCGCACCCATTTTCGGCACAAAGGTAACTTCAGTACAAAAAAAATCTGTGCGCAAGGCTGGTTCAGAGCAAACCTGGTGGGATGGTTGCAGGTCCAGGTTTTGCTAAGCATTTAAAATCTTTTTTACTATTTCAACCCTGTGGTGTATTATACGATCTTCCTGTCTTCTTTTTGTCTTTTTTCTGTATGCTTCATTGAATGCATTTATTTCTCTGTTCCTAATTTTTTTGCCTGTCCTTCTGTCCTGTCTAGTTTTCTTTCCTTTCTTTTTTTAAATTTTGCTCTGTCCCTTTTTGTCTCTCCTTATGAGTAGTCATTTTCTCACCTTATGTCATTCTTTCTCTCCCCTTTATTTCCACTTACTTTATTCGTTGTTTATCTTTATATAATCTTTATTTCTATCCCTCTATACTCAGTCAGCCCTCCTCATTTCTCTCCACAACAGTTCAACTTACCTCTCTTCGCCCTCTAGCTGCACTATAGTATACTAGGCCACGCTAACCTCTGCTAGCATACCTGGTTAGCTGAGTAGTTACGATGTTCACATTAAGACTGAGGGTACATGGCTATGAATCTCTTTTCACCAAGCATTTCTCTTTCCTCTTTCCTTCTATATGTGCGAATTTTTCTATCTTTCTTTCCCATCTTCTGTACGCGCTTTTCCCACTATATTGTTATGGCATACCACACAGAACGAGCCGGCGAGCGTGCTCTGGAGGAGAAGCAGCAGAGAAGCAGGAGGACGGATAGATCGCTTGCCAGCTTATTAAAGACGATAGTCTTTCTTGGGTACCTTCGACGGAAACATTTTGGTCTGTCTGTCTGTCGGTCGGTCTGTCTGTCTGTCTGTCTGCCTGCGTGCCTGTCTGTCTGTCTGTCTGTCTGTCTGTCTGTCTGTCTGTCTGTCTGTCTGTCTGTCCGTCCGTCTGTCTGTCTGTCTGTCTGTCTGTCTGTAAATTTTTCTGTTTGTCCGCCCTTACCGATACCTCAAACAGCACCAAAGGACCAACCCCATACGCAGCGCCCACCAATATTGCTCAAGGTGAAGGGATAACTTGTGCGCTTGTCAATTAAAAACAATTATTACGCATATTTGAGGCGCCACAACAACACGTCGATGTTTTGTATGTGTGCCTTTATACTAGAGAAGGTACACACAAGTAATTCTAAGGACCATAGCGTTTATCCCGCTGCGCTGACAGTGCAACGCGATGCTCAAAAAGGTAAGTTCTTCGTACGCTTTGCTTTGACGACATGGTGGTGGCACCTGCCCGCCGCTTTGCATTCTACACCTCATCACCTCCGAGACAGGCGCGCATTTTTCTGTGCGGGCGCGCACGCCTTCCTTCGCTATCGAATTGCCAGATGGCGCTCGTGTTTAACGTGCCTCGATGCGCTCGTTCGCCTTCACTACATGCTCGAGGCGCTAAAGCCGCGACTCCAAAATACCATTCACCAATTTTCTTGCACAGAACGTGAAATAGACGCTTTGTTTACTCTCTCTAGAAGCAAGATATCGTCTTTCGACTACATTTGCAGTGTTACATGCAGATTCATGGTATATTTTTTATGACGATAGTTCTTTCTACTCCATATGGTAGGCCTCGGGCTTTACAGCACTGCTGTTTGTATAGATTGGCCTCGTGTATGTACTTTCATTATACAACGCATTTCTCCAGTGTCCATTTTTTTTCAGCTAAACAAACGCATATCGTGGGTTACCAGGAAAAAGACACGCCGTTTTAGATTTCGCCGTTGGACAAGTAATACGGATTTGGCCTTACACGGCGTTCAGGAGATATTTACTGCGTTGGTATCAAGTTTAGGTTCCACGCCATTGACTCACTGTGAAAGTATAAATAAACATCACAGGATGTCTTCTTCAGTTTATGTTTCAATTCAATTCTATATTTGCTGGCGTAAAATACCGAAATACCAAGACTATTTGGCTGTACCACCCGTCAAGGTCAGCTACAATAGAATTCCACTTTAGTTACCTTAGTGCAAACTTCTCAAGCAATCGCAGCTGCATAATCACAAGTTTCAGTTGTGCCTTGCGTATACATTTACCTGTATGGTACAGAGATTCTTTCCCTTACCAATCCCACATTCTTACTTGTCGCTTTCAAAGCTGCGATTTCACTACCATCCTTTGGAACGCTTACTGCAGTGCCGTGAATACGTTCAACTTCTTCATGCAGGTTCTTGTTTTTCAAAAAATCGGTCGTCATTTTTTAAAAAAACCCCAATTGTTTAAACTCCTCGCATTTTGAAGCGTTAAGAGTAAATCTAAGCAATAATTGAATGTGCTCCAACGAATGAAGGGCTTGGCTATACGTGCATGTGTAAAAAAACATGATTGGGCAAAATTGCAAGACACTCTCACCTGCTGAGAAGAGGCACGCTAGTATGAAAGTTTTCATATTTGAGGACGACCTGAAAATACAGTGTTCAAGAACAACCTACAGCTCCTGGTCTTCTGAATACCGCGATATGAGAAACTAGTCCGGCTTTTATAGCGTGAAATTTTTAGGATGCGAAGCCCTGCGGAGGCTGACCTTTTCATTTTCCCCTTCGTTCATTCTCTGGCATCTCAAGGTTACGCCGCTTAAACAAAGCACAAACAAGACGGCAAGAGTGTGGCTGTTTCTAGGGCTTTAGTAGCATGCTTTTCAAGTTATTTGCCATCAGAAGCGCTGGTTTTGTGAAGAAGGTGACCTGCGAGAAGGAAAAAAGAAGGTGATTTATGCATTTAGTATAGTGATAACGTCACTTCAAACAAGCTAAAAGATAAAAAGGCTATGAGTGTTCGATTTTTCATGTTCGCGGTGCATATTAAAACTTCGCACACATTCTTTTATATATACCATTGTATGCGATCATTGATCAATGAGTTTGTTCCAAAAAGTACGGGCCTTCCACGCATTTAATAATCCTACCCCCCCACCCCACCCTGCCTTTTCATAAGTGCCCTTTTGTTCATTTCTCCTTTTGTCACATGTACTCTGAGAGCAAAGCGCCAAAGCGTGAGAACGTCCACCTTAGGACAATGAAGTCATAGTCATGTGAGGCGTATTTTCTGTTACGAAGGTGAAGCTCTTATCATGAAGGTTTGAAACGAAATCGCTTCAGTGGTTTATTATTCGCAGATGTTCCTTCTTTCTTTAGTATCTTTCTGTAGTCTTTCGCAGCACAAAAGCATGGTTCGGCTTCGCGATCTCAGAGTGCAATCAATGAAAGCGGGCAAAATGTAGATTACTGTGATGATGTTGTCTGATGGAGCTGTATCAGCGCAGATTATGCATTAAAAACATGACACTGCTTACTGCTATCAAACAATACGCTGCAGGAGATTATATGACTTTTCGTTGGTCTTGCCCATTTGAAACTTTGTTTGTTCCTTACGAAGAGTCACTTTTCATCTCGCTTGCACTCCCTCCGGTTTCAAAAAAACATAAAGACTTGTCAGTGTTGACAGACTTCATTTTGTTTAACTGAATATTTTCGTCTTTCCTGCCTGAACAGACCAAATAAGTGTAGTGTCTATCGATGGCCAACAACTGCATGTTTAGCAGGTCAGAAAAGTGACCAAGAAATTGAAAACTGAACACGCATGACAGTATTTATGTTATGTATATACTAAGCTTAAGGAAAACAGGAAAGAAAAGTATTTTGAGCTTGAACGCACAGAAAGCGAGATTAACGTTCAGTGTAACTTTAGCACACATGCAAAAGTAGAAGCTATTCTTTCCTTTTGAAGTTCTCAACTCAAAGCAATCTATTTTAAAAATGAGGCGGTTGTATAATTGCTTTCAGAATAAAGTACTCATTATGCAAAGTCACGAGCAGTAAGATCCTCTAGTTGACACGCCATATAATAATGAACATGTGTGAACGTGTCAGCGTAATTCGAAGAACTCATATATTGCAAGCGGCGAGTGTTGCCAAACGGTTTGCTTTGCTTTTACCATATGCGCATATATTCTACTTAAATTGCAATGACGGCTTCAATGTAAGCCTTTTGGGAAAGCAGTTCTAGTTTGCAGTAAAACTTTCACGTAGAGTAAATACTCTGGTTACACACTTAACTTGATGGTCCTATACTGCAGTTTTCACCTTATTGCAAGTATACATCAAAACAGTTTAGTTTCTCTTGGGTGTACAGGCAAGCAAGAAGCTTCGGCTGGCTTCCTGGTATGCAACACAATCTAGTGTCCTGCTTCAGGAGACGACTGCATGAGCAGAAAGCTAGTCTACGAGTTTCCATAAACAAACAATTGTTAGAAGCTTTCAACATTTTTCGTAAAAATGCTGCGAGTCACCTTCATTGCTAACATTTTTTTTCTTCCATTCTGTTGATATTAAGTAAAATAACATGTCTAGAAAAGCTCTGAGAGAACCCGGGTCAGTAGACCCTATAAAAGCGAAGTATACCACTTCTTGTAGTACTTCTTAACACAGAGGACCACAATGCAAGAAAAATAATTAAGGTGTGGGCACTCCACCCGACGGCGCATCCACATAGTGTTCGCCTCTTTCCTCGTCTCGGCCCCCATGTCGCAGCGCCTCCCACGCAACCGTGGCCGGCGCATGTACTATAAAAAACGAGCTGCGTTCGTAGCGTCCGTAACGGCGTTGCGCACGCGAGAAGTTTATTATATTTTTTTCTAACGCCACGCAGTGAATTCCGGCGTTCGCCGCATGTCGCATATTCCGGTGTCGAGCATGATCACGAGAAACGCGATATGTACCCTAGCTCTAGTTGCTAGCGTGTACGGTTCAAAAATTGTCAGATCACACGTACAGTGGGAATCAACGATATGCGAAGCACGAATGAGGAGGTTGATATGTCTCTCTAAAATTAGCGCAATGTTACGAGGTGGAGGTAAATGATGCAGTACATGACTTATGTGTTAAGCTCATCTTGTTTGGATGTGTCGTTTACCTTCGTCATCTATTCACGTGTATTTACCTTCGTCACTGATGTGTTACCCCCAAAACATTGCGTCTCCCTCTTTACGTGACGGAGAGACAACAGACGCGCTGTCTCTCCGTCAGCACCGCAGCGCGGCGCGTGCCTGCGAGTATATGGCAGGACCGGCGCCTGGCGTGGCAACGCTGGCGTGACGCGACGAAATGAACGCCGGCGAGCACGCGCACCGCGTCATGTCGAATTGTATTGGCGTCTTCACTGTAGCATCTATTCGTATTCTCACGTGACACGTGTCTGATGATTACATATTTGCACGAGTCACATACCTTATTCATTCATTGGCGTCACGTAATACGGAGATTGGCACATGTGAGTCTATCGAAATGACCGCGTGCGCATCATGAGCGTAGCGTGTAGTCATGTGGCTACATGAGTCTTATGACACGCATGTCATGTTTATCATGATTGTACCAGTATCATAGCTTCATTATCCATTCACGTCCCGTAATACCATATTAGGCATAAGTGAAGGCCGTGAAACGGCTGCCAGTGCATGATGAGCGTAACATGTAGTCACGTTGTTATATAACTCGCATCTCATGATTTTCATGTTTGAACCAGTCACATACCTTAGTCATTCATTAGGGTACTGTAATGCAAAATTTGGTATATGGGACACTAGCGAAACGGCCGCAAGCGCATCATGAGCGTGGCATGTAGTCACGTTGTATGACACGTATGTCATGATTTTCATGTTAGCGTCTGTCACTTCTGTTCGCCATGCAATCGTGCCATACCGTACCAGTTTTGCAACATGCCATTTGAACGAAACTACGGCAACCGCTGCAGGACCATGAAATGTAAATCATGACATTCGTGACATACTCATCATGATTTTCATGTTTTGACTAGACAGATTTGTTCTTCATATAGACATATTATGCCATACCAAGTTTTTTATTGATACCACTATTGAAACGGCCAGGAGAGCTAAAAGTCATAGGTGACTAGATAGATAGATAGATAGATAGATAGATAGATAGATAGATAGATAGATAGATAGATAGATAGATAGATAGATAGATAGATAGATAGATAGATAGATAGATAGATAGATAGATAGATAGATGAAAAAGCAATTGATAGGTTAAACAGTGGTAAGTCTCCAGGAACTAATGACCTGAGTGCTGCAGTATACAAGAAATTCAAAGATGTAATTTCACCTATTTTTAAGGAGGTATTTAATGAGGCTTTTAAATGAGTTGACTGGCAAAACATGGGAGAGGCCTTTGTCCCGCTGTGGCGTTCAGGCTGATTATGATGATGATGAAATTTAAACAACTTCCACCATCGTTTTTGTCAGCCCACATAGTTTTAATGCCTACAACATAAGATCGCGCGAAGTTAAGAAGTGTTAGTGCATATAGAGCAATTAGCCTAACTAATGTTAACTATAAGATATTGATGATAATATTGTCCAGAAGACTCCAGACAGTTATGAAAAAACTGGTTATTCCCACCAAATTTGTGGAATAAAGGGAAGAAAAATAATGACCAGCGTAAACATAGCACGATCAATCCTAGAAAGTTGTGACGCTATGCTTCTCAATGTTGCCATGCTTCAAATTGACCTCGAAAAAGCATTTGATCGTGTGCCGCATGACTTGTTCCTTTGATTACGTGAGCACGTGAACGTAGGGAGTTCATTAGCGACGGAGTTTGCATGGCTTACACAGGATGCACGACGATATTTGTAATAAACAAAACTGTGGTTGAGCGTACACCTGTGTTGCGGTCAGTGAGACGGGGGTGCCCGCTATCGCCCCTGCTTTTTGTCATTTTTGTTTAGGCGAACCTTTTCGTTTAAGCGTAACTATTAACAGTGCAATAAGCGGCTTTATATTGCATAAAGCTGAGGTTAACCTCCTTGCATACGCAGATGACATTGTGGCTTTCTGTACAAATTATGAGAGTATATTGTATGCTGTAAATGCCGTGAAAACTATATGCCAGGTGAGTGGTAGTGCCGTAAACTGGGATAAGTGCCTTGGCTTCTGGCATGGGGAATGGGACGTCCCACCAAAAATATTTCTAATCATTAAATGGCAGGACACACCCGTGAAGTATGTAGGAGTGCCACCGGAGTTCTATCATGACAGTGAACCGTATTTAAAAAAAGAAAAACAGCCATTGCGCAATGGTGTAAAGAAATGGAAAGGCTGGGGTATCTCGATATTCGCATGACCCACAACGTGCAACTTGTTTCTAGTGAGAAAGCTGTGGTATGTAATGCAGGCTTTGCACAGCAGTAGAATAAGTGTACAGAATATACACAGAGTATTTTCAGTTTTCATTTACAGCTCTGCCTGGGAAAGATCAAGTCACACAAACCTCTTCAGAAAAGTTCGAGATGGCGGGCTCGGATCGGTTCATTGGTACATAAGACAACTTGTTCATCGTTTTCTTTTTCTGGGTGATGTAGATAACCCTTTTCTGAGAACTGTTACACAACTAAGCTCATCTAGAATGCTGCCGGAATGTTTCGTATCGTCATCAAATGTGAAAGGACCAATACAAAGGTATTTAAAGAAAGTTGTTTCTTGTTTCCACTTTTTGTGAGTGAGATTTTTGTTAGAATGTCTGGCTGAAGTACCACGTAAAAAAATTGTATAATGACCTTGTCGATGTTTTACTGCCTGTACCGTTGTACCATCAGCTATATTGTGCAGGCCCAGTACAGTATGCTCTGAAACATGTTAAAAGATTGAGCACCAAAGGTGAAAACGTTTTTCTTTAAATTACATACTGGAACTTTACCAGTTCATACGTGGTTGCAAGATAGGGGAATGTTCGTTCCATTGAGTACACATTGCCACCTGAGTAGTAAACCGGAATCAATTGAACACGTGTTTATTGATTGCTGGAGTGGGGTCTCTTTCTGGGACATATTGCAGAGAACCTTGAAAAAAGAAATACCGTTAAGTCTACACGGCATCCATATTCTTTCGGTTAAAAACAAAGCAGGCGTACCTTATGATCTAATCATGCTTGTGGGCCTTCACAGTATATAGAAAACCCGATGCACCCTTGAAAACGCGGATGTAAAAGTGCTATCTGTGCGCCAATTTTTTTTAGAATCTCTGTTCCATTTTCATGAAGTGCTGAAGGACTAAGAGGATGTACCGGACTGGATGGTCGCATTGAGCCATTGCTACGAATGCCCAAGTATTAATCAGTAGTCAGCTAAGATCTGATGCTACCTCAACGAACTTTGTGGGTGTATTTTGTGACGCACTTGTGTTTTGACTAATATTTAAATTTGTGAAATGTAAACAGTCTTGATGTGCAAGGCAGTGAAGAAAAAATTAACAGATACGCTCAAAGTCGCTGAAGTTCGCTAAGAAATGCCACGCATTTGAAGAAAATGCAATGAGGTGCAAAAAATGAAGAAAAACGCGCGTTCCCCTCATTGCATTAGGTTTTTTAAGTCCCCATGTCGTAGCGCTCTCCATGAAACTGCGGCTGGCACATGTATTAAAGGTATTAAAAGCGAACACCATCTGGACGCTCTCTTGGGTACGCACTGGGACATATGGCCCGACAATATTGGCAGTGACCGCTTACCAATCTTGATTGCCTGGGGCGAATTTTAACTATGTCACAGGAGTGTTCCCTCATTGACTGGGACAAGCCGCGCGTCTTATATGGATGGATGCTCTCAAACGATCACCCTAATGAATTTACAAAACATATACGATAAGTGACAAGGAAGGCAAGCGAAACCTACAAAAAGATTCCTCAAAAGCCTGCGCCCGAGAGGCACCTCTTAAACTTGTGGGAGGCACGCATGCCTTACATGCATACAAGACTGAAAAATCAGCTCGCAATCGCCTGAAGCTTAAGCTTCTTACGAGACAAGCATCAAAGTACGCATACAAGCTACGCAGGCAACAGTGGCGGGATTGCTGCTACCAGCTGCACGGTCGGATAAAAATTCAAAGACTATGGAGCATTGTCAAATCAAGCCAGGCAAAACCCGAACAGCCACTGAAAAACTCTCTTTGGCTTCCCATTCTTCAGCACCAGCCACCGCTGAAGCTTGCGCAAACACATTTTTTTTCTGCAACCGGCAAGGCATCCGGAGTATCAAAAGTGACCAGAGGAAAAACGAAGCAACTACATAATAGATGCTCTCTTCACACTTCTAGAACTTAAAAAGCACTAAAGAGTCAAATTTTAAAACAGCTTCGGGCCTGGTATGATTACCAACAAACAAATACAGCAACTGACAGAGAACCAGCTAACTCCTCTTCTTTCCATCATCATTCAAGATTGGGAGATGGAAATCTCCCTAAAAAGTGAAAACATTCAAATGTTACACCACTGCCTAAAGCGAACAAACCTCCGACGACTGGAAGTAACCTTCGGCGAGTTTCGGTAACTTCAATAATCGAAAAGGTGATGGAGGGAATGCTAAACAAGCGCCTCACATGGGTGCTAGAAAATGGGGAGCACTATCTCTGGACCAAACTGGCTTTTAAAAATTGGGTAACGATTCATAGTACAGGGTACTCTACTATGGGATAGCTTAAAGCCGTCCTGTGCGCCTCAATGTTGGAAGCCGCACCTTAGTGTAACACAGTAAATTATGTTACACTATTACTGTTTAGAAAAATTTTATTTACACTATGTACAAGCAACAAAACTTTCATAACATTCCAGTAATGGGCACATACACTTCGCCAGATCTATGTACCACGACCAACATCACTAAGTTGAAAGAAAGACATCATTGCTCTAATATACATGAAAATGCTGGCATACGTGTACACAAGAGCTCATGCGATATCATCATAGAATGAAAGGTATAACGATACAATAGATAAAATGAAACACAATTGCTTATAAACAAAATCATGAATAACTACCCAACGGGCGCCACTTAGCACAAGTCGGTGGAAAAATAAGTTTTACCCTTGCGTGTTTAACATTGACGAAAGGGGATAACTAATGCCGCAAAAACTCGGGCTCCCCGAGGAAGAAAAGCTTTTCAGGGAGGAATTTCTCGTCTCATTCTCTCCAGTATTGGCGCCAAAGCACGCCGGCAGCAATTGGCAACTACGGCCTCACATCGGTTTCTCCAAATGCTGAACAGCCCCGCAACTACTAAAAGAGCGGAGAAGCAGCCGCGCGGAAATCGGCCATTGGACATGAAAGTTAGCTTACCCTGTCCCCGAAAACCAGTGTGAACCGCACGCCAAAAAAGGTGGGAGACCACATATTCAATCGTCGCATGTCGATTGGTCTTGACCATGACGCAGTTGGGGCATGTGGAAGTGCGAACCACATGCCCACCGCTGCAAACGATCTCGCGTGGGGAGCAAGCCCCAGCCCAACCGCCAGACAAAGTCTCTGAGATGCCCTGACAACACTGCCGCCGTTATTGATTTTCAAGCACAGCTCATTAGAGATTGACGATGCTGAGTCACCAAGGGCCGTAGAAGGGCGGCCAGTGTGTCCACCACTTTAAAATCGGCCACCTATATCTCTGAGCTTCCAACTGTCGGTGACATGCCAGAAGGGCTCAATACTAGGATGGTAATTCAGTTGCTTGGGGACCTTGGTTAATTTGGCTAACCGGCAGGAAGACGCGTAGTGATGGCCCCAGATGGTAGTGAGCCAGTGTCTGAGCGGGCGTACCATTGTTGCTCAGTATTTGCAGTAAAGTGCGGAGGCACAAGGTAGAAGCTGACACGGAAACGTCGGGAAATGCAAAACCACCTCAATCACGTCGTTGAGCTAACGCAGGACGAGACAATAATTCTATGCCACCAAACCAAAAAAAAAAAAAGAACTGATGCAGCTTTGCGATTTCTGAGACACGTTACTTCATAATATCCAAATTTCTGCAGATTTCCACATTTCTTTGCACTGACTCGGCACCCGTGAGTGCAAAGAAATGTGACTTTTGTAATGGCTAAAGTCACTTGCGTAATTTCAGTGACTCTTTCTAATGAATGATGCGCTCTGCATTATAGCTCTCTCAACGGTGAGCTGCTTGTGATATCTCAAACTGCCCATTTATCAAGGGGACATGTGAAAGCGCCTTATAACATTGCAATCATTCCTGTTTATGAATGAATAACCATAACGGTTGCCTGAGGTGCTGAAGGGTTGCGCTGCTAAGCACGGGGATGAAGGTCTATATTACATCTGTCACACGGGCCTTCTTGAAAGACCATCACGTCGATGGTCTCGAAACGCCACAACTCATTGACTCGATGGAGATCTTGTGCTGCTACAAGGCTGTTTTGAACAACAGTTGAGTGGCTCAAGCATTTATTGCAAAAACTCTGTTGCGTGGCTAATCCTTAATTTCGTATTCATGTTACCTCATGTATAGGTTCACTCAACAATCTAAATACGTTTGACGTTCAAATATTAGAATAAATTCTTTATTCATAGTTACCAATGCATATTCAGCTTTATGTAACTTAACAGTGAAACTGTGGCGAGCGATAGACAGTGGGACAGCATGCTGATGACTAGCACGTTGCTGTTGTCGAGAATATGTGCACTTCGCACATTTCCCGTGCAAGAAAAAATTGGCATGTCCCACGTACAGTGGGAATCGATGATATGCGAAGCACGAATGAGCAAGCTTGCATTGGCACTTTAAAATCAGCACAATGGTACGAGGTGGAGGTAAATGATGCTGTACATGACTTCCGTCTCATGATTATCATGTTTGGATGTGTCGTTTACATTCGTCATCTATTCACCTAACGTGATATCAAATTTAGTATTGGGAAGCTAGCAAACCGACCACGAGCACGCTATGAGGGTGGTAAGGTGTCATGTCATTACATAACACGCGTGTCAGGATTTTGATGTTTGCACCAGTCATATATTTTCGTCATCCATTGACGTGACTTGAAACCAAGTTTGGTATATGTGAAGCTAGCAAAATGGGCGTGAGCACATCATGAAGGGACCTATATACTCTAACGTAGCGTTATCGCGCACGCACGCTGGGCATAGCAACGCTACGTTAGCAAAACGCGAGAACTCTATAGTCTTACGCCAGGCGCGACCGGCGCGACCAGCGTCCGTCGGCGCGGTTAGACGGCAACCAGTGCGGAATGCGACATGCTGCATTTCGTGCCAATCGTTACCCATGCAACACTGCATCTGTCTCTTTTCGTGACTGAGGTACGCCCGACGCGCTGAAACGGGTATGCGTCAAAGCAACACAGTGCGGTGTGCGCCTGCGAGTATTTGACAGGACCGGCGCCTGAGGTCACAACGCCTGCGTGACGTGTCGAAATAAACACCGGCGAGCACGTGCACCGCGTTGAATCGAAATGTATTGGCGCCTTGATTGTGAAATGTAGTCATGTTCTCACATGACACACATCGCATGATTAAGATGGATGTGCACGCCCCTCAACCGTATATAAGGAACACCTCGGATTCCCACAAACTCAGTTGCGGGCACGGCACTCACCAAAGCATGACCTCAAATACGCTCGTCTTTGCTTGTTTACAGGTGAGGCGGTGCTTTTCATGTTTTTGAAGCGATGAACTATTGCTTATAGTGGTGGCGTGCCCCAACACACTGTTGTCTCTATCTAGTGATTGCTGGTCTGTGTTGCTGAAGTTGGCTAGGAGCGGTGAAATTGAGACAAACCCCGGTCCCGCTTTACTTGAAGAAAAAATTGGACAAATTTTGCAAACATTAAAATAACAGTCAAAGACACTTGCTGATTTAAAACGTTATCAACGTGCGCTTCAGAAGGAAGTAAAAGATAATGGCAGCGTCATAAAAAAAAATTTGAAGAACGACTGTCTATGATTGAGTCATTCCTTCCAAAATTGACCGAAACTAATGAAGCGGTTTCTGCTTTAACTGAGCAAGTGGCTGTGCTTTCCCGGAGTGTCGACGATCTGGAAAATCGGAAACGAAGAAATAACTTGATAGTCTATGGTCTTCCCGAGAGACCAAATGAAACAGCCGATGAACTGTTTGAAACTGTAAACCAATAGCTTTTTTCTGTAATAGGTGTAAGTCCGTGTAGTGTAGAACGCATACATCGACTTGGAAAAAGGCAGGACCATTCCAGGCCTGTAATATTTCGCTTAAAGAAATCCAAAGAAAAGAGCGATATCTTGATGAAGTGTTCAAATTGAAAGGACAGGTGTTTCGGTGCGTGAAGACTTTTCAAAGCACGTACTTTATTGTCGCAAGCGCCTTTGGGAGAGTGCAAAAGAAGAAAAACGAAGTGGTGCGCGCGTGCGCCTTGTTCATGACAAACTTTACGTGAACAAGGATGCATATTTCTGGGATGAAAACACCGTTTCGCGGAAGCCATGCTTAGTTGCTGATAATCTTCAAACCACATGAAAATCCAGGAACGTGGGCAGTACTTCCGATGCAGTGACGGTTATTATTCTGAACGCGCGCAGCGTCTTGAATAAAATTTCAGCCATTGAAAGTGTTTTGCTCGAGTATGAACCAGATATACTCATTGTTACTGAGACTTGGTTGAATGAATGCATTGAAAACTGCGAGTTTCATCCTCTAAACTATATAGCTTATCGTAGAGATTGCGGATCTAGGGGTGGTGGTGTTGCGATTATCTGTAAAAGATCAACTGAGTGCACAGAACGTTCTTCGCCACCTGAAATTGAATGTATTGCATGTGACATGACTTTATACGGCAGTTCGTTCACATTTATTGCAGTGTATCGTCCTCCCCATTCTTCGGAAGACTACATGCTAGCTTTCAATGACTTCTTATATAGCGAATTTCAGAATTCAAAAAGAAAAATTGTAATGGCCGGTGATTTTAATCTTCCGCATATTAACTGGGCGGAGTATAAAGCGGGTCAGGTTGATGTATTGCCGTCCCGAGCTCTCCTAGATGGGGTGTTCTCGCTCAGTATGGTTCAAGTTGTACAGGAATGCACACGAGCACACGAAAAGGGTGGCTCTTTACTTGATCTTGTATTTTTGAGTCCATCACTGGCTGAACAAAAGTACACTTGTGAAGTGATGGACGGTATTTCAGATCACAGTATGGTGATTCTTCAGCTATTGGGCATGCGTCATGAAGCGCCAGCCGCAAAGTCTCTACTGGTGCCCAATTACTCTAGAGCTGATGATGTTTCTATTCTGGACTTTTTTGACATTTATTATGAAGATTTTAAGCGCCCTGCTGTATGTGATAGTTCAACGGTTGATGATGCGTGGAAAAGGTTTAAAGAAACTGTACATACACTAATAAAACGTTACAAACCTGACCGAAAAAAAAGGTTCAAAGAATGAATCCATGGGCTTCGCGAAAAATTATTCACTTGAAACGACAACTAAGGCGCATGCGGGCAAATCAAAAAAGCAGTAAACGAAGTCTCAGATCGGCTGACGTCACGAAGCTCTCTTTGTTGTTCAGAGCTGAGCTGGCTGACGCAAAGAAGCGATACATGAATGAATCTTTAACGCAGTTTATTAACACAGCACCGCAGAAATTTTGGCGATATTTATCGAAAGAAAAATCGAATACTGTGTATTTAAATAAAGAAACCGGCACTGTTACTGATAGTTTTCAGTTAGCCTGTACTTTTAATGATTATTTCAAATCGGTTTTTACGGACTATGACGGTATACTGCCGGAATTCAGCCTAGGTTGTCCTGCCTCGGCAATCCCATATATTGTCATTACACAGGAAGGCATTTGTAACCGTCTTCTGAACCTTGATGAAAAGAAATTAACTGGCTTAGATGGCATTCCGAATGTCTCTTTAAAAAGGTATGCTGAATGGTGCTCTTATTATCTCACTGATATATTCAACAAATTTCTGCGTGACGGACAGGTTCCTAATGACTGGAAATGTGCTAAGGTCATACCGATTCATAAAGGAGGTGCTAAAGACTGTGTAAACAACTACAGGCCTGTGTCTTTGACAAGCACGTGCTGTAAAACACTGGACCATGTACTTACGAAGCACTTAGCAGAATTTCTAGAAGAGCACAAACTAATGACAGAACAACAACATGGTTTCAGGCGAGGTTTCTTGACAGTGACAATTCGCACCGAGGTTTCACATTTTATTAGCCAAATCTTAGATGACAGAGGGCAAGTTGACATTATTTTTTTTTTATTTCAGAAAAGCATCCGACAAAATACCACATCCGAATGGCTGCATAAACTTAGCACGATCCTGCAGAACGATGAGCTCATAAATTAGAAAGTGGCTCATTTGATAAACAGAGAGCAAATGGTTTGCATTAGGGGCACAAACAGCACGAGCCAGTCGGTAGGTTCAGGAGTTCCGCAGGGCTCTGTCATAGGGCCACTGTTGTTCTTACTATATATTAATGATATGAACAGCGGCTTCTCGCCCGAAGTTTTCATTAAGCACTATGCTGATGACACAGTCATCTATTCAAAGGCAGAATCAAACTACGACCAGGAAAAGCTTAATGAACATCTGGGCATGATAGGCTCTTGGTGAAAAAAATGGCAAATGGTGTTGAACACAAGCAAAACAGTTTTTATACAGACTACAAGAAAAACCAAGCCTCTGTCATTTTGTTACGTCATAAATGACGGACCACTCTGCCGTGTGTCAGAATATAAATACCTGGGTGTTTACGTCACAGATAGCTTGAACTGGAACCGCCATATAGATTATATCTGTGATAAATCACAAAAAAGCTTTGGATGCTTCGTCGGAGGCTTGGTGACGCGACACCTGAAGTAAAACTTATAGCATATAAAACCACAGCACTTCCGTTGCTGGTATATGCACGCCCGATATGGAAGCCATATACGCAAAATAATATCGCTAAATGTGAACAGGTTCAAAATAGAGCCTTAAGATTTGTTTTTAATTCCTACCGTAGAATGCAGTCCGTAACAAGTCTAAGAACAAGGGCTCATATTCTTACATTGCACGAAAGAATGGATCAACAGCATGAATTTTTTTTTTCAATATTCTACGGTATCTAAGAAACAGAGATAACAAAAATTTTCACTCTAGACACGTTGCATTCGCGGACAAAGCACACCAAACACATTAAAGCTCTGAAGCATAAGACGAAATTGTTCAAGAAGTCTTTTATTGTGTCCGCTAATGACACATGAAATAAGTTACGGAATGACGTTGTACTGTGTAACAATGTTAAAGATTTCGAATGTGCGTTTCAAATGTTGAACTGAGCTGTGATAAGGCACTCACTTGCTCACCTGTGTTCTGCCGTGTTATGCTACAGGGTGCGCATGGAATGTTGGATTTTTTAATTATTTTTTTGCATTGCTTTTGCTTTCTTTGTGTCAATTTGTGAGATGTTCCACTTTTGCATTGACTTTTGAAATTTGTGTGCCCAGATGAGCAACTCCTGTTTCGGCATGTATGCTTACAATATAAATAAATAAAAAAATTAACATGTTCGCACCAGTCACCTACCTTCGTCACCATTGACGTTATGTAATCCCAAATTTGACATGTGTGAAGCTAGCGAAACGGCCGTGAGCGCATCTTGAGTGTGGCATGTAGGCATCTTGTAATTTGACACGTATGTCATGATTATATGTTTGTATGTGTCATTTACCCATTTCGTCTGTTTGCGTCGCGTAATACCAAGTTTGGCACATGTGAAGCTATCGAAATGGCCGCAAATGCATCAGGAGCGTAGCATGTAGTCATGTTCTTATATGACACGGACCTCACGTTTATCACATTTGCACCAGTACTATACCTTCGTCATCCTTTCACGTCCTGTAATACCAAATTTGGTATAAAAGAAGCCATCTAAACGGCCACCAGCGCATATTGAGCGTTGCATGCAGTCATGTTGTTACATGACACGTATGTTATGTTTATCATGTTTGCACAAGTATAATACGTTCATCATCCATTCAGGTCCCGTAATACCAAATTTGGTATAAGGGAAGCTAGTGAATTGGCCGCCAGGGCATCATAAGCGGGGTAGGCAGTTATATTGTTACATCACAGGCATGTGATGACTTTCAAGTTAGGGTCTGTCGCTTGTTTTCTCCATGCAATCATGTCATACCATACCAGTTTTGCAACATGTCATGTGAACAAAACCACCGCAAGAGCTGCAGGACCATGAAATGTTAATCACGACATTCATGACACACATGTCATGATTTTCATGTTATGACTACTCGAATATGTTCTTCACACAGTCATATTACGCCATACCAAGTTTGCTATCAATACAATTATCGAAACGGCCAGGAGACCTAAAGGTCGTAGGCGGCTGGATAGATAGATAGATAGATAGATAGATAGATAGATAGATAGATAGATAGATAGATAGATAGATAGATAGATAGATAGATAGATAGATAGATAGATAGATAGATAGATAGATAGATAGATAGATAGATAGATAGATAGATAGATAGATAGATAGATAGATAGATAGATAGATAGATAGATAGATAGATAGATAGATAGATAGATAGATAGATAGATAGATAGATAGATAGATAGATAGATACGCTCAAAGTCGCCGAAGTTCGCTAAGAAATGCTTCGAATTTAAAAATTCGCAGCGTGCGCGTGAACTAAAAGCCGAATTATCCTGTCTCTCATTCCCCATTAGCAGCCATTCGCATGTACATTGAGCACTATCTGTCATAAAAGCGTTGCTACGTTATACTCGCTGGGCGTAACCTCCTTGGTTTTAAAAAGGTCTAGTGAGCGTTGGGCCGCAGTGCCATCAATACAGTGAACTAGTATATACCATGAACTCGAGTTGGTTAAACGTGAGAACTAGACTCGAAGCGCAAGCCGTAATAAAGTGTGCGTGTGCCACCTCTCGTTTATTCCTCGGAATGTCCGCGAGATGGCGGTGCTTCTATATGCGGAATATATGATGAAAAGATGCGAGATGGTGGTACTTGGAGTGTTGACTATATGGACGAACGGACACACACACAGATGCATGGATGGCTGCATATGCGGATGGGCGCATGAACGGGCGCAGGGGCGGATGCATGGACGAACGCAGGGATGGACACATGAACGGACGTGCGGACGCACGAAAAGACGCACACTGACGGGCGCGCAGACGCACGGATGCTCACACAGTATGACGCATGGATGGAGGGAAGCAAGAAAGAATGGATGAAGGCATGCTTTGCCCCACTCTACATCATTCACCGTGTGGATATGCAGCCATTTTTTAAAGACGATAGTCTTTCTCGGGGACCTTCGATGCAAAAACTTAGATCTGTCTGTCAGTATATTTAAATGTCTGTTTGTCCACCGTTACCGCGAACTCGGTACTCTAAACAGCACCAGCCGATACCCTAACGGCTGACTTCATCCCAAGGTCTTAAATCTTTCTTGCCCCCTCCGCAGCGACCACCAATGTTGCTCAACAAAAAGCGTTCACACGTGTGCGAATGTCAATTAAAAAGCAATGATTGCGCATATCTGAGGCACCATAACAACGCGTATATATTCTGCATGCTCGTTTTTTACTAGAAAAGACATACATAAGCAATACTAAGTACGGTAGCGCTTGTCCCGCTGCGCTGACCATCCCACGCTTGCAATAAAAGGTGAGTGTTTCCGACGCTTCGCTAAAACGAGAAGGTGATGGCACCTACCCGTCGCCCTGCATTCCACACCTTATCACCTCTGAGGTGGGCGCGCACACCCGTCTCAGAGCTACGCGCTTTGTTTAAGGGGCGAAGGTCTTTAAAGCGGCACCCGTTCGTCCCTCGTAGTCGTAGTCATAGTCGTAGCGTGCAACCAGTCTTACATTTTGACCTCCAAGGTGTTGCCGGTAGGAGATTTTTTCTTTGCGTTGTTGAGCAATAAATGATAGTGCTCAATGTACATGGAAATGGCTGCTAAGGGGGAATTTTTTGTTGTTCAACAACGCCCAGAAGACAAGAAATGGTTGCTACGTTATACTCGCTTGGCGTAACATCCTAGGTTTTAGAAAGGTTTAGCGAGCGTTGGGCAGCAGTGCCATGAATACAGTGAGCTAGTATATACCATACTCTCGAAGTGGTTAAAGGTGGGAAGTAGACATGAAACGCAAGCCATAAGAAAGTGTACATGTGCCTCCTCTCATTCAGTCCTTGGAATGTCCGCTGAATGTCGGTGCTTGTATATGAGGAATATATGATAAAAGGTGCGAGATGGTGGTATTTGGAGTGTTGAATAGGCGTACGAATGGACACACACACAGATGCATGGACGGACGCACGGATGGCTGCACGGACTGATGCACGCATAGACGGACGCAGGAGCGGATGCATGGACGAAAGCAGGGACGGACGCACAGATGAACGTGCGGACGCACGAACAGACGCACGCATGGACGGGCGGATGGACGCACGCATGGATGGACGAAAGCAAGAACGAATGGATGGACGGATACTTCGCCCCACCATCCTTCATTCATTCCGTGGATATGCTGCCAATAAAAAAAAAACGCCAGATGGTGGTCATGTCTCACGTGTGACCTGACTTCATGCGCTCGTTCGCCTCCGCTGCAAGCTCCAGGCACTCTAACGCAGCGCCTCCAGAATACCATTCACCTATACTTTTAGCAGAACATCAAATAAACGTTTAGCTCACTCTCCACAGACAAAACTATCATCTTTTGACGACATTTTCAAATTTATTGCAGATACGAGACCAATTTTTTTTCTTCTATCGTCCAGAAGGCCCACGACGCAGCGGTCAGGCACGACCTGCTTGTCCCGACGTGGGAGCGGCCCGTGGCGGCTCCTCATCCGCGAGGGGACTTTCTTTCTCACCCCTAAAGACCATAATAAAGTTCATTGTCTGCCTTCCTACCCGCGTGCCTGCTTGTCTGTCTGTTATCCGAAAGTGTCAGTTGTGGCAGCCGATCCATGAGTTAGGACATGCAGTGAGTGCCTGCCGTATTCTAGTTTGTCGAGAAGTGACGGCACATCAGCAGTATATCTGTATCAAATTGTTTGGAATGCTTGGCATTACCGAAGCAGAAATCAATTGAAAGTCTCAACAGCCTGTCATAAACACTGATTGAGATTCTTAGGGTCATAGTAGTGGTCCAAAAATTGAAAATATGAGTGCGTGTCAGATGAAGTGCAACCGCGTTCAGACAGACGTGTTGCGCGGAGAACAGCACCGATACAAACAAAGACTAAAAAAAGGACAGCATATGCATGGGATGAAACATGTAGAGTGGGGGAAGCTGGGTGCGCACGCCACTGCCGCGCCAATTGGACCCTCCCACGATCATACTACAGAGTTCTCGCGGCGCCGTTGCGCCCATTCACGGCTAGCTTCGGCCTGCCGCACCCACACCCGCACCGCTGGGTCGCTTCTTCGAGCGCGAGCGGCCGCCGCCCTGCGCACACGCCGCTCGACAGCCTTGTCCATCCGCCGACCTGGCCCTCTAAACGCGCGTCAAAACGACGCTTTTATTGCACTGCAAAGCACGTCCCCTGACGCATGGCACCGCTGAAGAACATGCGATCACAGTGGCGTGATGGTCTCTCTTTCTCTCGTTCCGTACGTGTGACGTAAATCCTAACCTTTTATAATGACCTTTTGCTACAAAACGCTCTCTAGTTTGGGACGATTTTTCATTTCTCAGGGTACATGCATTCATTCTATAGTACAAGAAGTGCCATCTAGAGGCACTCCTTGTACTCACCGAGTTGTGGTTACAAACGATAACGGGACGAACCGGTGACGCCATAAGGAGCTTCACCTCTAAAATGTCGTAAGTTAGACAAACGCGTTCGTCTAACGTAAACCTTTCTCGTCCTCGTTGTTTTCCGTGCTGTTGCATTCACTGTGTTGTACGAATCTGCCCAAGTCGAAGTTATGCTTAGACAAACCTCAAAAAAGGCGAAACGAGCATGTCATTGAGCAAGTGTGAACTTCGGACATGCCGCATGGCTACTTCACAGACGAAAAAGTCACCGACAAGATACGAGAAAGCTTTGTGTATATCAAACATTGATAATTGATTGAAATTGGGTCATCACGACAGCGCACGCCAAAAAGACTTAAGAACGGATCAGAAGAAACTCCCTCTCGAAAACTTTCCTGTGATTCGCTAGACTCCTTGCTCTCTTGAATTTATTGTGCGGAAATTTGGCTGCCTCCCAAGCTGGAAATGCCACACTGAGAAAAATATTCGAGTAGGAAGACGTCATGCATGCTTTGACAGTATGGCTGATCAGAATTCCTAGAAATGCGTTGCAACCTACGTGTTTTCAAGATTCGTCAGTGCATGGGAAGAAGAGAGTGCATTACAGAAAATACCACTTTGATGGGTATTGAAGCTTTTTACTACTTTATTCATTAACAGCGACTTACTGCTGGATAATGGTTTCTAATAATCGCTGCTTACTTTTCAAACAGACTCAGCATGTACAGTGACCGATTTGCCAACGAAAGATTGGAATACAAAGCAATCGAGGTATTTCATGTGTATATGTACTTCAAAATTTAGAAAAAGATAGGTTTGTACAGCCACGCTCGAATGAACCTGGACGCGAACTATTTGGAACAGAGCTGCTAGTTGAGGATGCCTTAAAAAACATCCAATGCGGCTCGTGTAGCGTGGAAATTGATTTAGAGCCTGTTGTGTCATTGGATTTTTTCGTGAAAAATACACCGGTTATCTCTAGTTTTCGAGAAAAAAGCGTTGTGCTTAGACAAATGATAGGCTTGCCAACTTATACCTGCAGAATTGAAGGAGAATGAAAGAAATGGAAAGTCGTGAACAAAAATGTAGAAAGCGGACACGCTTATGAGGTAGATGTTGACATCAACCGAAGGGTAAACGCACATGTTAAACAGGAAGACGAGCTGGTGAGAGTGTTGGACCAAAAGACTCAGGAAATGGATGACTGATCGCGAGTATCGTCACACTGTCAGAGGTGTTTTCGACGGCCAGTCACCTTCATAAAGCAGAACAGTGCATCCAATGTCCTATGAGTTTATGAACGAGACGAACAATGGTGAAGTGACTATCGTGCACGTGTACGTGCCACGGGTAATTGTGTACGGGTCGCTGACGTTTACCGAGTGCTTGCACCTGTGAGTTCAAATTTGCGAAAGTGACACAATCGTGCGCTAGAGTTCACAACAAAGCATGATTGTTGCGAGAAAATGTTTAGGATCACGTCAATAGCTCTGCTCTTGTGCCTTGTGTATGTGTGATGAAATTCGTCCCGATGGCTAAACAAAATTGAGTGATGTGGCACCGAAGACTGCCATTCTGCTAATACCTCCCGTTCCCCGAGGAGTTTAACTAGCCATTGATGAACCCAGGTTGATCGCTTAAATCTTTTCTACCTTCATGTCACCACATGAGGGAGCACAATGCAACACGAAACGCGTCAAACACCGCGAAATTGGTCTTGGCATAAAAAAAAAAGCCATTTGCTTGGTGGCGTTCAGAACAGCGTTACCTGGTTTTATTCAAGATTATCTGACAATAAAATAATTCGGAAACAAAATGAGGAGCCGCAACATGCTCAGGTGACATGCGCCATACTTAAGCAATTAAAAGAACATAATTTCATTTAGCTCCCGAAGGTTTTCATGACATGGGCTGAGTTATTGAATGTTATACGCATAAATTGTTACGTCTTAAACCTTTACACAGCACTTACCATTGTTCCGTGGGGTAAGACTTAGTGATCACACTGCCGCTTTGAGCATTTCATATAAGAAAGCTATATATGCAATCCTTGCAGAAGCGGAAAAAAATTTTGTAATAGCTGGTTCGTCAGTTTTTGCTTCACTGAAACGTCGCATTAGCTCGGATTCTTGATTGTCAGTATTTACAGTGACCGTGACACGCGACAAAAGTTTACGTATTTGAGAAGCTTATCGCAAAAACGAATGGAAACAGTTCAGGAAAAATTTCCTTGGAAATTTGTTTGAGTGATGCGTAAGCGTGGTGTTTTTTTGAGGGAAGCGTAGTGAACTTTATTTGCTGCTTCGGGCAGCCCCGTTATGGGGTCTCTAATCTTCTCTTCATCACTCTTCAGTATTTAATAGTCTTTCCAGCTTTCGCGCACGTACAATGGGAAGCAATTCCATGGCACGCGGCGCATCCAGTGAACACTGAAGTTTGTGCTTGTAATCGTAATTTCACACATGTTCAATTATTCTGAAGTGTACAGAGCAGCCATTTTCGATATTTCCATGTAATAAACTACACATCAGCAGCGCAGAAAGTTCAGAAGTTTGCACCGCTTTATCATCACGAACTTCATGGTGGGAAGGGAGACGAGAAAGAAAATGACACAAACGAGCGCAAGTAGTTGGGTTTGTAGTAGAATGCCCGTTTCGCCTCCACTGATTGGCTGGAGCTTGGTGCGCACAGCACATCCTGTTTGTGGTTCTACTGCAACGTCATCATAAAATCAAGGAGTTTCGCACACTTTGATATAAATGCCTTGAAAGGAATGTACTTCAACGCAATGAAATCGGCGTTCTGATATCCGCTTTCGGCCACGTTAATTCCGGTTTAATAGGAACATCGGTAAAGACCTAAATAATGAATTCCGGTTCAGTCTAGCGCCGCGATTGCGGATCAACCGGTCAAGGTTGCATTTGCAGAATTGTTCGTAAGCATCTCGAACAAGCTTTATATGCAAGGACATATTTCTCAAGCTTGCCTAATTGTTCTGTGACAGCACATCTTGTCCACATATAAAATTTCATTTAGCTGTTAGTTCATGACAAAGATGTCTCACTCGGATATGCAGGAAAAAGGCAGATGTGCTCTTCAATGGGTGACAATACAAGCCTTTCTTCTAACACAAGTTTTCTATACGGGTGCGCTGCGTCGATGTAGGCAAGAGCTATGTGAATTCATGGCTCGCAAATGTTTCGAGTAACTAAATGCGCAGCATCGAAAGCGACATGTCTATTCGATGAAGAGTTTAGCTCATTATCTTTTTATTCATTTCACTAAGGTGCTGCTCTATTATGAATAAATTCAACAAACCCTACCTAAGGCGCTATTTCGGCACATTTGTTCAATACCGCGGGTAAAGCGCATGAATGTAGTTCACATATGTACGTACTTGGCAGCGTACCTGTGCAGTCCAGGCGTTGAGACACTCGCCTTTGGACCGTGAGGGGCCATGTTTGAATGAAACACAGGAGGGAAAATTGATGTTTTTTTTACCTTGTTACGGCGATATATGACAGGCTGAAGTACCGATGGGTGCACAGCTTTCTCGTGGAGTCGGTATAGAGATAGAATTAAACTTTATTGTACGACCAGGCAGACATTATTTTCGCCCAGAGGCGGGCGACTACTTTATTTAGGGTTGACATAGCTTGCTGCGCTATCTTGCCCATTCCAGCTGGCGTAATTGGTTCAGAGTGTTTAGTGACGTGAGCGACGCGTCCCACTGCAGCCTTCCGCATTTTTTTCGCATGTCTTGTTCGTCTGTGAGTGGTAATAGTTTTTTTTTATTTTTTATACCACGTGGTGAATTGGGCATTGAAATACTAGCAAATTTTCATAAAATTTTGCCAGCTATATAACTATCAACACTGTAAGCAAAAACTATCAGAGTTGGGGTTTTTGCAGCTCATGACCTCTGAAAACTCTCTCGCGTTTAAAATTACTACCTCGTGGTGGAGTAGAAAGTAGTACAAGACATAGTTTTACCACCGCCTCTGAGGCACGTAATAAAAGGTTGTCAAAATCCAGTTTACCACGCGCAGAATTTTCTGTCACGTGATTTTTAGCCTGCGTTTCATCGTTTATTACCACGTGACTGCAAGCTGCAGCTGCTTTGGCGGCTTTTGCCCCATACCTCCCTAGTGACGCTCTCAATGAATCTTGATGGTACACGAGGACCACAGTTTTTTTTTTTTTGGCATCAGTCAACGCACTTTCACTGGAACTGGGGGCAGCATAGGCAAAAAGAGCGAGTACAAGATTCTGTCAACGAAAAAAAAGAAAGGGGGAGGGGGTCTCCAAGAAGAAAAAACGGCCATGAATCTGCATGTTACTCTGCAAATGTCGTCACGATAGTCGTGCGTCTGCAGAGAGTGGACGAAACTTTTATTTGATGCCCTGCGCAAAAAAAAAAAAATGGTGAATAGTGTTCTGGAGGCACTGCGTTAGAGTTCCTCCCGCGTGTAGTTGTGGCGAACGAACGCTTCGAGGCACGTTAGACAGGAGCGCCATCTAGCAGTCATCTTTGAAAACGAAGGCGTGTGTACCCGCGGAGAAAGATGCGTGCCTATGGCCATGTCGTCAACTCAGTGAAGGTCAGGACGAAAGACCCAATCATTGCGGAACAGGTGACCATCGCCTTAGCACTCAAGATGGATAACATTGAAGTCGTCTACACTGACTCCATGGCAGCACTACGGGTGTTCGCCAAGGAGACGGTCTCTGAACAAACGCTGAGAATACTGCAAGGCAAGAACATAACGCATCATCTTCTGAGTTGGTTCCCAGCTCACCTTGGGAAAATCAACGATTCCCCTCCCAATCTCAATGAAGCAGCACACGAGGCGGCGCGAGAACTCTCCAACCGCGCCTCCCCGGGGATGCGTTCTACCGGTGAAGGGAATAACCGGGAAATTCTTACAACATATAACGAGCTCACTAAACATTTCTACCTGTCTTGAAGGATTTTCCCTCCACCTCACGAAAATCTAACCCGGCCCCAAGCACTTACATTAAGGCTTTTGCAAACGCGGATGTACCCTACTTTGAAAATGTTACACATCATGTACCCTGACCTATACTCAAGTAATCTTTGTCCACATTGTGGGGAAACAGCTTCACTAGAACACATGCTCTGGCAGTGCACCAAGTTCGCTCATTTATCGAACATCACCTCTGCCAGATGGGAGGCGGCAATCCGCAGCTCGTCCTTGGCAGATCAGCTCTGCGCTGTCCACCAAGCCCGCGAGGCGGCTGAGGAGCTTGGCATCTCAGTCCCCACGTGGGAGCTGCCCGCAACACAGTGATCTGTGTTTTGGAGGACCAAATAAAAGTTTATCCAATCCAATCGGAAGTGATAAGGTGTAGAACGCAAAGCGACGGGCAGGTGCCACCACTGTGTCGTCGTAACAAAGCGTTGGAAACACTTTTTTGAGCATCGCGTTGCACTGTCAACGCAGGGCGATAACAATGCTACAGTCCTTAGAGTTACTTATGTGTGCCTCTTCTACTATAAAGGCACACATACAAACCATCGACGTGCTGTTATGGCGCCTCAGATATGCGCGATATGTGCTTTTAAATGCGAAGCATTTCTTAGTGAACTTCGGCGACTTTGATCATATCTATCTATCTATCTATCTATCTATCTATCTATCTATCTATCTATCTATCTATCTATCTATCTATCTATCTATCTATCTATCTATCTATCTATCTATCTATTTATCTAGTCGCCAACGAAATTTAGTTTTTCTGGCCGTTTCGATAATGGTATCGATACCAAACTTGGTATGCCATACCATGACTGTATGGAAAACATATACGACTAGTGAAAAGAAGAAAATCATGACGTGTATGTCATGAATATCATGATCAAAATTTCGTGGTCCTGCAGCTCTTGCGGTGTTTAGTTCACATGGCTTGTTGCAAAACTGGTATGGTATGATATGATTGATTGGCGAACACAAGCGACAGACCCTAACATGAAAATCATGACTTGCATGTCATGTAACAACATGACAACATGACACGCTTGTGATGCGCTCGCGGCTCTTTCGCTAGCTTCACTTATACCGAATTTGATATTACGGGATGTGAATGGAGGACGAAGGCATGATACTGGTGCAAACATTATAATAAACTTGAGATGGGTGCCTTGTAACAACATGACTACACGCTAGCTCATGATGCGCTCGCGGCCGTTTAGCTAGCTTCACATTTACCAAACTCGGTACTACGCGATAAGAACGGACAACATAGGTAAATAACACATTCAGACATGATGATCATAACATGCGTGTGAAGTAACAGCATGACTACATGCCACACTGATGATGCGCTTGCGGCTGTTTCGCTAGCTTCACATATGATAAGTTTGGTATTACATGTCGCCAATGAATAACGAATGTATGCGACTGGTGCAAACATGATAATCATGCGATGCCTGTCATGTAAGAACATGACTACATGTCACAGCCAAGGTGCCTGTACATTTTGAGGTGATGAGGTGCGCGTGCTTGCCGGCGTTCAGTTCGTCGCGTCATGCCGGCATTCCACCACCAGGCAAAGGTCCTGCCTTATACTCGTAGGCACGCGCCGCGCTGCGTTGCTTTGACGAAGGCGCGTTTCAGCGCGTCCGGCGTTCCTCGTCACAAAAAAAGGGAGAGGCAGTGTTGTCTGGGTAACGCATCGGCGCGGAATGCAGCGTGTCGCAATTTGCACCAGTTGCCGTCGGGTGTCGTCAGACTATTGTCGTCAGCGCCTGGCGTCAGACTATAGAGTGCTCGCGTTTTGCTAACGTAGCGTCACTGTGCACAGCGTGCGATCGCGTCAACACTACAGTGCTTCATGACGCGCTCGCAGCCGTTTTGCAAGCTCCACATATACCTAATTTGGTGTTACGTGACGTCAATGGATGACGAAATATTTGAATGGTGCAAACATGATAACCCTGACACGCGTGTCATGTAAGAACATGACAACATACCACGCTCATAGCGTGCTGGCATCTATTTCGCTGGCTACACATTTACCTAGTTTGGTATCACGTGACGTGAATAGATGAGGAAGAAAAACGACACATCGAAACATGGTAATCATGACATGGAAGTCATGCACTGCATCACTTGACTCCACCTCGTAACCTTGTGCGGATTTTAAAGTGGCATATCAACATTTCTCTTTCGTGCTTCGCATATCATCGATTACCACTGTACGTGGTATCTGCCAATTTTTTCAATTGACAATCGCACAACTATGAACGCTGAATCTGGAGCGGTATCTGTGGACGCTGTGAATAGGGTGTGTGGACAAACAGACAATAGTACAGACAGACAGACCAAAATTTTTTCGTCGAAGGTTGGTTCTCAAGAAAGAGTATCATCTCAAAAAAAGCCTGGTGTTGAAAGATGTCCTGCGTAGTTTCGCAAATCGTTCGGTTTTGCTCTGCAGCAGTCCTAGAGACAGACGGTGCAAGAAGCTCCGGATCTGTGTGTCTGGTTGAGCTGATAGATCTCGCGTGTGCCCTACATCATCGAGCCACTGTGCGTTTCCCAGCGCGAGCCTCCAAAACTGTACATCGCGGATACCTCGCTTCCGTGCCGAATAGCGAATATCTACCAGTGGTAACAAAATCAAGCTGGTGTCTGCATCCGTAGCTGCTTCCCGGAGAACCGATAAGCAAAACGCTTCATTATGTCGTCGGCACCGAGCCGCGACCGTGGGTGACCAGTAAGAGTGTGTCGCCGGGGCAGGTGAAAGAAGCATCGCATATATTTTGTTCCACAGAGATAATGTCTGCTGGCTGCCCGATTCATATGCCCCATGAACCAACTGTTCTCAAACATGTAGCGCGAAGGCGAGGGCCCATACGAGGCAGACCGAACCAACAAGTGGCTGCCAGAGAACACGAAGAAAACCAAAATGGTGGTCCATCTCTTTCGTTGGAATACATACCTCACCCCGTACCCGTGAGACTCCGCAAGTAGGGGACACATATTCATTTGTGTCTGAACTGACGACGAAATTCGCACAGGAGATGTATTCTGTCATCGCCAACTCTGTTTCATAACATAGCCGTGCTCTTCAAGAAGGCCTTGTGTGCGGTCGGTAAGAAGCTTGTATACAGGCGTGCACCGCTCTTCTACGCCCGTAGAAGTCATGAGCCATGAACACCTCCTTAACTTCTCATATATTCAAATGGAAATAGAAGAACATGAGTGTATAACGAACAAGGCCTGACAAGTCATCACACGAGTAACATGACACGCCTACCCCTTACGTCACGAATATCCTTCCCCCAGTTTTGTGATGTACAAACATGCAAACCATGTTCTTTGCGTATCATGTGTAGAACATACTAATATTTCAGCCTGCATCAACCTAGGAATAACGAAAATACACATTGAGAACTTTGAACACATGCCTATTACTATACCTTGCGATTGCAATGCAGCAGAGAAAAGCTTCGAAATGAATCTCGATGACCCTTACACAGAGAGCACACGGTAGTGATTGTAAATTAGCTTAACACATCAACGGCTATCTCACAGAGGATTAGGTTTGATGGTGGGGCTGGTAGAACACCTGTGCAGATTGCAGTGTTTTATATTTACTTGATAATGCAATAACTATTGCATATATACTGTTATGACTCGGGAATCTTTATTCCAGTATTTCTTCTCTCCACATGAATACTCCAGAGAGCGCAACTAACATTAGCGTTTGATAAAAGTGGGAAGCGACGTTGTACTGCGGACGTAATGGCGAATTATGAGCGGCCTGTAAGACACCAATCTACCAAAGCCACCAGTTAACAGCAAGGTGAGCACACTACTACAATTATTTCTATAAGTGTAAATCCTGCTCGAAAGACTTTGCTAAATGTCAAAAATTGCCCCAGAGGCAACTTCTCACTGACGGCTTCGCAGGAAATCAATTTCCACAATGTGTAGGAACAGCAAGAATGCCTTTGACCTTGAATAAACTCTGAGCACTTTGATAAATGCAAATTTCATAATACAGAAATTTATTGTCGTGTCCGCACTGAAAAAGTTTCATATCACTGATGAACCAAAATAGCGTTGGCGACATGCAGTTCGACACCTTTCCGTCGTCATGCTGATCATGCTTCACGTTGAAGCAGCAGGCGCAGCGCTGCAAATAATAACGAAAAATAATAATGATAAGGGCAACCTCGCTATTACATGTAAGTGCACTCATTCCAACTGCTCAATCTTACCATCTGAAATATTTGAAAAGGATAGAAAAACAAGATAAGAACAAGTCCTTAAACTCCCGATACCATTCGTCTAGAATGGAAGAATCTGATAAAACATATTAATTTAAGTAGTGTTTCAAATGAGCTCGGCTAACTAGTATTCATTGGCACGTGTACAGGCGGACCTAATATCTGTAAAAGTTATTCTCATTCTACATCAGAGTGGTACTTCAAATCCTTCGTCGGAAAGTGCTGTCTTGTCCGATACCGTTTGCCTAATGGCTGTTGTGTCTTGGTGTGCATTTCAGATATGCCGTACGTTTTTTCTATGCCAAATAGTTATAAGGAAAAAAATGTGCCGTACTTAGAGTCAGCTAGCTAGTCGATCTGACATGCCTCATGTTCAGTACTGAAAAATCACTTACTCAGTACGCCTCTCTGAACCCGTAAAGGAAAATGAGAAAGATTCGCATTGAACTTCCTACGTTCTTTACCAACTATATCACTAAATGGCTACAACAAAAATAAGGAGAAAATTGATCCTGCAGAACTAAAACAACTGGATGATTACTCACCTGGGTGAGCTACCTTGTGTTCCAGCTGCTCCGGCAGCATGGCTACTGAGGGTACTTGGTGAACTTACTGCTGAACTTCCGCCATTCGATGAACTACTCCATCCACCAGGGGCGCCATTTCCTCCTTGATAGCCGTAAGTGGGAATGCCTCCGTACGGGTAGTATGCCCCGTGTCCACCATATCCACCGTATCCACCATTTGCTCCGTGATAGCCATACGTGCCACTGCCTCCAGACGGGTTGTATGCCCCGTATCCACCATATACACCGTATCCGCCGTGTCCACCATGTCCACTGTGTGCATTGTACGCACCATATGGACCGTAAAGACCGTACGAGTGTGAGCCGTAGTATCCACCACCAAATGGCGCCCCATAATGGGCATAACCACCATACGGGGCAGCTCCGTATGCGCCACCAAAGTACGATCCGTACAATTCAGGATAACCTGTTTCACGAAAGCAGAAGTCAATTCCGGTGTATATTAGATCTCATTAGTCTCTTTTAATAAAAAAAGACTAATCTAGGTGCTGGGCAGCTGTATTTCTACAACACCTAGAAAGGAAAAAGTTCCAATCAAAGCGTTAGTTATCTCTTAAAAACAAACTGTCATTGCCCTCCTAAACCCTTTAATCAGGATCAGCGCACCTAAACAGGATCGCGCCTATACATTACAGGTTATTCAATTGTAATGATCTATGAAGCACACTATATTATAAATGTAAACATGCCAGCTCTTCGAGTATTTTTAACATAAATATGCCAATCGTAACCTTTATTTTTATTTCTCAGCAAGGCCTTTATATTACTACATTCAGTAAAGTTGTGGCATTAGCTCAATATGTTCCCATTGTTATGCCAAAGGTGAGATAATGTTGTCTTCTTAGTTTCCGGCGTTCTTTTATTTATTTCAGCGTTGCGCTTTTCCATAATATGTAACAAAAAAGTGCAGTATGTAAATGTGCAAATCTAAAAAATCAGCACTAATTGTGCCACACAAAATGGGTTATACTGGTGCACATCTTATACCAGCATGTAACCGCGTTGCTGGCCCTTCAGCATGTGCAGGGCCAATGATGAGGTTACACTCAAATTATAGGATTTGCACGAGTTCACAACCCATTATGTGAGGACATTTAGCGTTATTTTCTTCTAGATATGCTCATCTATATTGCAGCACATTTCTAACAATCAAGGCATAAAATGCGCATGCATGGAGTAAAATATTAATTCGAAATTTTCTTTATTAGCTATACGTCCACATGAGCTTGAGATAAGCTCGAAAATGACATGTAACCAGGCTCTATAGAAAACGCTTTTTGAAATACAATTACAAGTAGCTTGTGGGATGTTACAAGCACTAAATGTAGGCACAATTTTATAATACAAGCAAAATAGCTGCCAATTGTTAAGAAAAAAAAACCTCATTTCGTCTTGGAGAACGACTTACCGAAATGTTTTAGTTGAAGAGAAAAAGAAAACATCATTAAATTTGCCGATGAGGTGTTTACTTTATAGGACTGACCAATATATCCTTTTTTGTTTTCAGTAAGCCTGACATTAGGTGTCAATACCAGTACTAAACAATACCTATAGAAAAAAACTACAGCGCTGATTTTCAGAAGTATCCTAATTGATTGATTGATATGCGGGGTTTAACGTCCCAAAAACACTGAATGATTACGAGAGACGCCGTAGTGGAGGGCTCCGGAAATTTGAACCACCGGGGGTTCTTTAACGTGGACCTAAATCTGAGCACACGGACCTACAACATTTCCGTCTCCATCGGAAATGCAGCCGCCGCAGCCGGGATTCGAGCCCGCAACCTGCGGGTCAGCAGCCGAGTACCTTAGCCACTAGACCACCGAGGTGGAGCTCAGAGGCATCCTAATGCACTGTTTTCATGAACTAGTTAGTTCAAGGTTAAAATCTCAGTGTAAGAAAACTAGAAACTAGAGTGTTTGCTGTCATTTCCTTCTTTTTCGCTTTGTTTTTGTGTTAAGAACAAATATTTCTGTTGTGGTCACTTTGAATAGTGCGAAAAACAACAGCGGTGTATTCTTTCATAAAAGAACTCTTGCTCACTCGTTCCGTTCTGCACCTTGATCTTAGAAAATTGCGAATATATGTGACGCAGCATATCTCACGCACTGTGTGTAGCTTCAGAAGTGATTGATTGAGTGATATGTGGGGTTGAACGTCTCAAAACCACCATATGATTAGTAAAGACGCTGTAGTGGAGGGCTTCAGAAATTTCGACCACCTGGGGTTATTTAACATGCACCTAAATCTGAGCACACGGGCCTACAACATTTCCGCCTCCATCGAAAATGCAGCCGCCACAGCCGAGATTCGATCTCGCGACCTGCGGGTCAGCAGCCGAGTACTTTAGCCACTAGACCACCACGGCGGGAAAGCTTCGGAAGTAGGTTGTGTGAGTGCTAAACCTGGGGCGCCGGTTCGATTACTGATCACGTCAGCCACAATACGGCATGAGTGAGGCGAAATGAAAAAATGACTGTCTTCTTAGATTCAAGAGCCTGTTAATTAAGAGCATGTGTTCAAAGTTAATGCGGGGCTCCAATAATGGTATACCTGGCATACATGGCATACGACATCACATCGCGGTCTTGACATAAACAACCCGACAAATTTTTTAGTTACAGGGGAACTTTCACCCTGGTCAACGTACCTGACAGGCAGTACACTAAATTGATAATTTAATATTGATATTTCCCTAACTACTTCAGCTTGAAACGTTTCGTAAGCCACTTCAACTAGTCTTCTCGCGGAATGCGCTTATATTCCGAATATTTGTATTATATATATATATATATATATATGGGATATGGCACAAAGGGAGCGTTGTCAACAAGGATAAATATATTTATTTTCCAACAGTCCCCTGATGAAGGGAGGACCCTTCCCGAAACTGTCGGGAAATAAATATATTTATCCTTGTTGACAACGCTCCCGTTGTGCCATATCCCATACTTTCACAAAGACTAACTGGCCCATTGAATTATTACTCCCGCTATATATATATATAAATAGATATATATATGTATATATCTATATATATATATATATATATATATATATATATATATATATATATATATATATATATATATATATATATATATATATATATATATATATATATATATATATATTTGTGGTGGGGTGAAATTCAATGGATCCGGTGGAAAATGCGGTAGAAAAAGAAGTCGACAAACGTGCGAAAAAACACTAGTTTTACTAGTGTTTTTTCGCACGATTGTCGACCTTTTTTTCTACCGTATATATATATATATATATATATATATATATATATATATATATATATATATATATATATATATATATATATAAGGGCTCGTATTTCCGTGTTTTAACACAATAATAATGAGATATAACAGACAGTAATGCCAAGGAATGTACAGGGGAAGATATTAGAACCAATTGAATGTAAATAAGAAAGAAGAAAGAAAAGTGGATGAAAAAATTACCAGCTGTGAGCAGGAATCGAACCTACGACCCTCGAATAACACGTTCGATGCTCTAACCACTGAGCTATCACAGCGGCCGCCCCTCCATCCACTTTTTGGGGTTTATATGTGAATTTAGAAGTAGGAGTGACAGTCAGCGCCATCTATAAGCCAAACAACGAGTGTGAAAACACTCTTATTCGCATGTTTGGCGTCACGTAGCACGTGAACCTATTATGAGCGGGCAGCTGAATAATTGTCCCTCTTATACAACCAAAACACACCAAGTCTGCCAGTACGAGACCCTCGTTCAATGAAATAAGGGAGAGAAGTGTATACCTAAGGGCTCGTATTTCCGTGTTTTAACACAATATTAATGAGATATAACAGACAGTAATGCCAAGGAAATTACAGGGGAAGTTATTAGAACCAATGGAATGTAAATAAGAAGAAAGAAGAAAGAAAATTGGATGAGAAAATTACCAGCTGTGAGCAGGAATCGAACCTACGACCTTCGAATAACGCGTTCGATGCTCTAACCACTGAGCTATCACAGCGGCCGTCCCTCCATCCACTTTTTGGTGTTTATATGTGAATTTAGAAGTAGGAGTGACAGTCAGCGCCATCTATAAGCCAAACAACGAGTGTGAAAACACGCTTATTCGCATGTTTGGCGTCACGTAGCACGTGAACTTATTATGAGCAGGCAGCTGATTAATTGTCCCTCTTATACAACCTAAACACACCAAGTCTGCCAGTACGAGACCCTCGTTCAATGAAATAAGGGAGAGAAGTGTATACCTAAGGGCTCGTATTTCCGTGTTTTAACACAATATTAATCAGATATAACAGACAGTAATGCCAAGGAATGTAAGGGGAAGTTATTAGAACCAATGGAATGTAAATAAGAAGAAAGAATAAAGAAAAGTGGATGAAAAAATTACCAGCTGTGAGCAGGAATCGAACCTACGACCTTCGAATAACGCGTTCGATGCTCTAACCACTGAGCTATCACAGCCGCCGTCCCTCCATCCACGTTTTGGGGTTTATATGTGAATTTAGAAGTAGGAGCGACAGTCAGCGCCATCTATAAGCCAAACAACGAGTGTGAAAACACCCTTATTCGCATGTTTGGCGTCACGTAGCACGTGAACTTATTATGAGCGGGCAGCTGATTAAGTGTCCCTCGTATACAACCTAAACACACCAAGTCTGCTATATATATATATATATATATATATATATATATATATATATATATATATATATATATATATATATATATATATATATAAAATCATACGTTTGAAGCATTGGAATTATTAGAAAACTCTGTGTAAGATATTATTAGAATAATAGTTAGCTACGTTTTCATAGACTGCAAATAGACCCAATATAATTCTTGTTCTGATATATACTATGCATATTGCTGTCTACAGGGACTTTACTCATATGGTCCATCAATACAGCGTTGTAATGCACAGAATTTTGCTCTGTTCCAAAATATTTTATGAATGACAGAACACGTCATTATGCGAAGTTGCTTGATTGGAGAGTGCAACAGAATGCGCATGTACTGTACAAACATCACACAGGTATAACGTGAGGCATGCTGATTCTCATTATGACATGACGTGAGTTAGAATTCTTACCTTGGCCACCTAGGCTTAAACTGCCCCGACCACCTAGCCTAGCCCCAACACCTGCTCCAACGCTGACGGTGTAACCTGGGCCTCCACGTGGACCAGCTCGATCAAAGCCCGCCCAAATGTCTTTATTTATTCCACCCAAAGCTCCCAAAAGGCTTAGGAGACGGCGGTCATTTCGTGCGTTTGTCAGTGTAGCTGCGTACAAAACACCAGGTATAAATGCTCCGAAATATACATCGTGGGCATGGTAGACAGAGAGAAAGACTCACAAAAAAAAGGCGGGAAGGTTATACCAGGTCAAAATGGTTGATTGTTTGAGTTGGTGATTCATGTGGTTTTAAATACGAGCGGAATACATAGACAAGGACAGCTAAGCGCTTGTCCATATATTAGCTGCTCTTGTCTTCGTATTGTGCTAATATTCGAAGCTGTTATACCAGGCTTAGCCTCTTGGTTAACTTGAAGCTTGCGATGGAAAAGAGGAGTTACAAAATGAGCAAGACATGGAAAGTCCGCACTTAACGTGAGCACTAACATGCACACACATAGGGACAACGATCGATTAAGAAGCTGGGCGCAAGTAACAACATGAACTGATAAATTTTACGAAGGCCAACAGTGGTACTTTATCTGTGCTCACAGGATAAAGCCAATGTCCCATATTCTACATATATTCAACAGACTTCCCATGTAACTGCCCGATTGCTTTTTGATGTGTACCTCACTTGAAAAGTACAAAAAAATTAAAGTTTATTTGGTAACTATTTTTGGCGAGTTAGGCAATATCAGTTTTTGTAAGGACGTGGCTTCTAAAAGAAGGGCGTGTCGTGGCTTCGGCCAAGTGCTCTGTGACAGGTCCTTAATTATTGGAATCATTGACTGAACAAACACCAAATTAGGGGAGTTTGTGGTTCAAGTGCAATTTGTCATACACCAGTAGACATATTACATTCTGATTATCCTGCTACCTTGCCCCTGCTATGAAAATTCATTTGCTAAGTCGCTGGTATTAACTTATACCATTGTTACATTAACAACAATGAAGTTGCGGAGACAGCTTTTCGGCAAGTAGTCTTGCCTTGTTTAAAGCAAATGCCTTGAAGAGAACAAAAATGCTTCAACCATTGGTTTCAGCAAGGCCCTCTGTTCAATGAGTGAACAATGATCTCAAGCTAAAGTTAATAAGCACCAGTCATTTTAAGAATATAAGTGACGAAGCATCTTCAGCGATCCCATTTATCAGTAGGACCATCATCAGCGAGACCACAGCGGACAAGCAAACAATTTGGCAACAGCACATTCTGTGTTATTTTGCTGGTTCAAGCTATTTAGAATAAGCTAAGGATATCAGTTTTTTTTTGCTTTTAACATGTTTGTCTTGCTTTTGAAATCAGAATAACCAGCCTAGAACACTCGTATGAAAGAGGTATAACGCTTTTAGTCTGACGTTTAGCTTAATGTATCTAATGAATAGCACTGACTTGTACAGGCATAAGGATAAAACCAAACTGAGGTAGACTGCAGTACAGGCAATTGGAACTGAAAACAGGCAATTGTAAGTGAAATTAGACTAGCCCAACTTTCACTACTTTTGGAATTGCTTCTTTTGTCATGCTGTTCTCCTGTGAACCGCACCCATTTACAGCACAGTAATATCAGTATGGCATTCGGTGGAAAAAAGAAAAAAAAATATCTCCGCACAAGGCTGTTTCGGAGCAAACCTGGTGGGTTGGTAGTAGGTCCAGGTTTCGCTAAGCTTTTAGAATCTCTTTCACTATTTCCACCCTCCGGTACATTATACTATAAAGCACAAAGCTACGCTTCCTGTGTTCTTTTTGTCTTTTCGCTGCATGATTCATTTAATGCATTTATTTCTCTGTTCTTATTTTTTTGTCTGTCCTAATAACCTCTCTAGTATTCTTTTCTTTCTTTCCTTGAATTTTGCTCTGTCGCCTTATTTCTTTCCCTATGTGTAGACATTTTCTCACCTTCTGTCCATCTTTCTTTCCCCTTACGTTCTGGTTTCTTCGTTCTTTGTCTCCCTTTATATCTCTTTATTTCTATGTCTCTATAGTCAGTCAGCCCACCTCCTTTCTCTATTCCTCAGCGCAACTTACCTCTCTTCGCCCTCTTGCTGTACCATAGTGTACTAGGCCACGCTAACCTCTGCTAACTTACCTGGTTAGCTGAGTGGTTACGACGTTCACATTCAGACTGCGGATACATGGCTATGAATCTCTCCTCACCAAACATTTCTCTATCTCTTTCTTTCTATATGTGAGAAATTTTCTATCTTTTTTTTCTATCTTCTGTACGGACTTTTTTCACTATATTGTTATGGCATACCACGCAGGACAAGCCGGCGCACGTTCTCTGGAGGCGAAGCAGGAGAGCAGCACGTGGACGGATAGATCGCTTGCTAGTGTATTATGATGATGATTCTTTCTACTCCGCACGGTAAGCCTCATGCATTATAGCACTGCTGTACGTCTAGATTGACCTCGTCCATGTACTTTCATTGCACAGTGCATTTCTCCGGTGCCCTTTTTGTGCCAGCTAAACAAACGCATATCGTGGGTTATCAGCAACAGGAAACGCTGTTTTAGATTTCGCATTATGACAAGTAATACGGCTTTGGGCTTACACGACGTTCAGGAAATATTTACTGCGTTGGTACCAAGTTTTGGTAGCACGCAAATGACTCATTGTGAAAACATTATTAAACATCACAGGATGTTTTCCTAAATTCATTTTCAATTCAATACTATATTTCCTGGCGTAAAATACAGAAATACCAAAACTATTTGGCTGTAACGCCTTGTCACGGTCAGCTACAGTAGAATTCCACTTGAGCTACTTTAGTGCAAACTTCTCAAGCAATCGCACCTGCATAGTCACAAGTTTCAGTTTTGCCTTGCGTATACATTTATCTGTATGGTACAGAGATTCTTTCCCTTACAAATGCCGCATTCTTACTTGTCTCTTCCAAAGCTGCCATTTCACTACCATCTTTTGAAACGCTTACTGCAGTGTCGTGAATACGTCTAACTGCTTCATGCAGGTTCTCGTTTTTCCAAAAATCGGTCGTCATTTTTAAAGAAACCCCAATTTTTTAAACTCGTCACATGTTGAAGCCACACGGTTCATAGTAAATGTTAGCACTCATAGAATATGCTCTAATGAAAGAAGTGCTTCGCTATGCTTGCATGTGTAACAAAAACCATGACCAGGAGAAATCTCAAGACTTGCTCACCTGCTGAGAAGAGGCACGCTAGTATAAAAGTTTTCATATTTGAGGACGACCTAAAAATACAGTGTTCAAGAACAACCTACAGCTCCTGGTCTTCTGAATACCGTGATGTGAGAAACTAGTCCGGCTTTTATAGCGTGAAATTTTCATGATGCGAAGCCCTGTGGAGGCTGAACTTTTAATTTCCACCTTCGTTCATTCTTTAGCAGCTCAAGGTTACGCACCTTAAAAAAAAGCACAAACAAGACGGCAAGATTGTGATTGTTGCTGGGGCTTCAGTAGTATGCTTTTCAAGTTATTTGCCACCAGAAGCGCTTGTTTTTTTAAGAAAGTGACCTGCGAGAATGAAAAAAAGAAGGTGATTTATGCTTTAGTGATAACGTCACTTTGAACAAAGAAAGAGATAAAAAGGCTATGAGTGTTCCAATTTTCAAGTTGGCGGTGCATATTGAAACTTCGCAAACATTCTTTCATATTTACCATTGTTTGCGATCATTGACCAATGAGTTTGTTGCGAAAAATACGGGCCTTCCTCCGATTCGGCAGTCATACCCCCCCCCCCCCCCACACACACTCCTCGTTTTTCATGAGTGCCCCTTTGTTCATCTCTCCTTTTGTCACATGTATTCTGAGAGCAAAGTGCCAAAGCGTGAGAACGTCCACCTTGGGACAACAAAGTCGTAGTCATGTTATGCGTAATTCTGTTACGAAAGTGAAGCTCTTATTATCAAGATTCGAAATGAAATAGCATCAGTTGTTTATTATTTGCAAATATTCCTTTTTTCTTTAGTATCTTTCTGTAGTCTTGCGCAGCACAAAGACATAGTTCGGCCTTGTGATCTTAGAGAGCAATCAATGAAAGCGGGTAAAATGTAGAGGTTATTACGAAAATGATATTACTGTGATTGTGTTCTCTGAGGGAGCTGTATCACCGCAGACCATGCATTAAAAACGTGACACTGCTTCTTAAACAATACACTGCATGAGATTATATGATTTTTTGTTGGTCATGCCCATTTGAAAGTTGGTTTGTTTATTACGAAAAGTGACTTTTCGTCTCGCTTGCACTTCCTCTGGTTTCTTGAAAAAATCATCGTCAGTAATGACAGACTTCATTTTCTATAACTGCATATTTTCATCTTCAATGCCTGAACAGGCCAAATAGATGTAGTGTTTATCGACCGCCAACAAGTGCATGTTTAGCGCCTCAGAAAAGTGACAAAGGAAATGAAAACTGAACACGCATGACAGTATTTATGTTCTGTATACTCTAAGCTTAAGGAAAGCAGTAAAGAAAAGTATTTTGAGCTTGAACGCACAGAAAGCGAGATTAACGTTCAGTGTAACCTCAGCACACACACAAAAGTGGGAGCCATCCTTTTCGTGTGAAGTTGTTCGCTCAAAGTAATCGATTTTTTTAAATGAGCTGGTTGTATAATTGCTTTCATATTAAAGTACTAATTATGCAAAGTCACCAGCAGTAAGATCCTCTCGTTCGCACGCCATATAATATTGGACAAGTCCGAACGTGTCAGCGTAATTCGAAGAGCTCATATATTGCATGCCGGTGAGTGTTGCCAAGCGGTTTCTTTTGCTTTTCGCATACACGCATATATAGTTTCTACACAAATCGAAATGACCGCTGCAATGTAAGCCTTTGGGAAGGGAGTTCTGGTTTGCTGTAAAAGTTTCACATAGAGTGAATACTCTGGTTACACACTTAACCTGACGGTTCGATATAACAGTTTTCCCCTTATTGCAAGTATATGTCAAAACAGTTTAGTTTCTCTTGGGTGTATAGGCAAGGAAAAAGCTTCAGCTGGCATCCTGATATGTGACACAATTTAGTGTCCTGCTTCAGGAGATGAGTGATTGAGCAGAAAGCTAATATCTCAGTTTACATAAACAAACAAGTGTTAGAAGCTTTCAACATCTTCCTAAATGTTTGCGAGTCACCTTCGTTGCAAACAATTCATTCTTCCATTCTCTTGATATTCAGTGAAATAGCAATTCTAGAAAAGCTCTGAGAGAACCCAATTCAGCAGACCCCATAAAAGTGAAGTGCACCACTTCGTGTAGTGCCTCTCTACACAGAGGACAATAACCTTAAAAGCCAACTTACGTCTGCCCACCTACGCGTCGCGAGTGGCAGTTATTGACACGTTTATATTGACTATGGAGCCAACGGAACGTACGAGTATGAATTGAGGACAAAATGTTCCGTAGAAGTCAAGTACGTGGGATCCAGGAAACTCTAGACATCGTTTGGGTTCTTATTCTTTCGCAGGATGATCGCGTCGATGTAGCTGGTGCTACAAATCACCTAACTTCTACTTGTGTCTTAATATCTTAGATGAGAAATTCCTTTACTGTGACCAGTGTGACACAAAACAAAACATACAAAGAATAACGCCTGGTTCAGACGTGCCAAAAACTATACAGTGCGCACTTCCAGGTACGAGAAAGAAAGAATAAAACAATACAGAAGAAGCCAATACTAACTAGCAAATGAGGGAACACCACAGTATTGCGGAACGAATAAGACCTTCACAAGGTTAAGGGAAAGAGTTAGAATAAGATAAAAGACGCGGTTAATAGACGCACAATCACAGACGGCGTCATGCCACCAAAGACTTTCAGGCAGGCTAGTGGCTCCCAGAAAGCATGTCAATGCCTCCGCTGCCCTCTTGGCCGAACAACGAGGAGAACAACGTTAAAGAGGCTTATGCACACGAACAGTTGTCCAGAATGGGTCAAAGGCTTGCATGTACTTGCACCTCCGACTCCTCGTAAAAGGTAGTGAGACAATAGCGTGCTAGAGCTCATAAGAGAGCTCGTTCCTGGGGAAGCTGTAACTTTGTAACAATGGCGTGTCGGTGGCCTAGTGCCCTGCGTATAATTGGCCGTGTTCTTTCTCATGGGTCTCCAGTATAGGCCGTTGTGACTACAATTACCCTCTCCCTTCCTCTACTTTATATACACCCTATGGTTCAGCTAGCGAAGAACGACCCCAAGCTTATTGCTTTGGAGTTTTCTGCACCCTGCACCACAATTCAATAAATAATATGCTCGTGGATAACTGTAGAAATGTCACAAATGTCATTTTGTTTGAAGGAATAAACATCGTAGCGGGGAAAAGGAAAAACAGCGCAATAAATGCGGAACCGTGTAGCACCAACACTCCCGAGCACCCAATTAAAAGGGGATATAGGGATAAATTAACTGATATTGTGATTTTTCAATTTTATTAGCACGGTATTCCAGGATTAGAGGGAAGTGAGTCCACGAAGTGATGCGTTTGTATGCGTAGGGGAAAGTTTTTAAAAACGACCTCGAACGCTAAGGAATGCTCATGCCTACAATTGTTATGATAGAACGCTTTCCTGGGGTAGTTGGTTGAAAATTTAAAAAAAAAAACACTAATTTGATCGCAAACGCACGACACATTCGCGCGCACACACATCCAGGCATCAAACACGCACAGCGCTCACTTCCAACTTATTTATTCATAGCACGAAGGCTTGAACATATGCATGTGACACATGAACGAATTAAGATCATAGAAGGCCAAATTCATACGTTATCAAGACACACAGCTTATTCTATCACAGTCTGGAACCGATACTCTGGGATTCACTTGAGAACAATTAACGATAGCGAGAGATTCCTTAAACAGTGATCTTTTTTTTTATGAAAAAGAGCTGTACCACTTGACGTGCAGTTTTTTTTTTTTTTAACTTCTGCCTATAATTGTTTCTTCAGAGAATCATGCACTACAACCGCACTAAATGACATGCGCAACTAGGAGTGAATACTTGTAATCTCGTTTTATTCTTTTTGGGCGTGTTCTCTTAACCGGTCATTACTCCACCTTTCTATTTTGCAGATGTTCACCTTGCCGCAGGATAAGGAATCGAGTACACGACCCCCCGCGGAACATTTCACAAAGGGCCTCTCATGCTTCTTCTTGCAGCCGCGCTTTTTGCTATCTCAAATACGTTGGCACAGTTTCCTGATGTTCTTGGGTGCCGAAAACACCGTCGGTCCACCATGCCTGCCCACGACTTTCTTGCTACCCAGCCCTCAAGGATTAGGCCACAAGTTGTGTCATATACACATAAGCTCTCGTACAATCCTAAGAAAGTCGCTGCCAAGCACGGCCTTTCGGTGGTGTTTTGGGCACCCGAGAAAATCGGGAAATCGTGCCAACGTATTTGTGATAGCGAAAAGCGCGACTGTGATAATAAGCATAAGAGACGCTTTGTCAAATGCTCCACGGGGGTTGTGTACTCGATACCCTTATCCTATGGCAAGTTGAGCATCGTCCAAACAAAAAGAAAATGTATAATGACAGTTTAAAGGAGCACTGACATCAAATTTGAAAATCGAAATGAGCTCTTACTATGATTGCTGAGTGTGCGTAGGTCGTGTTGACCAAATTTGAATCGAATCCGTCACATGGAAGTTAACGGCAAACAGCGTACGAGAGTATATTGAAACTGGAGGGCCTTGTGACATCGGCACTATTGCTACGTGTTCGGGGTGATACATTTCACGCATACCATTTTGAGTCACGATGCGCTAGTAGCGATGACGTCTACGATCCAATTATCTTTATCGTGGCGCCAACTGGCGCCGAAGCCTGCGAAAGCGATCGCCCGTCACGTATGATCTTCGTCGCACTGCTTTGAATGATTTCGGGAAATTACCAAAATTTAAACCACTTTTAAAAGAACGGCGAAAGAAAAGAACATGATTCAACAACTGCTTGTTGGTCAGCATGTCGGGGAACCATTGTGAGTTGCAAGTGAGTTGCTGTGGTCGTGTTCGAAGCGCGGAAAAAGAGCAAGGGTGTATTTTAACATCACATGTATTTGTTACACGCCAACACGACCGCAAGATATCAAAGTGGAACAGCGCATAGACAGATATCATCGCTAACGAGTAACACGAGGGTATCGTTGAATTTCAGTTCGTCTGTAACTTCTTTGTGTTCGCGTCTGCCGCCACGGCGAGAGGCTGTATAGGTGGGGCCATCTGGAGGCGGAAAGAAGAACCTAGGAAGCAGGGGCATTCTATTTCTCCGCTGATGCTCATTCCCGGTAGCAATCTTCCATTGACCCCTTTGCGTATACCTGAATGTTGTGCAGGCCAAAACACCAATATAGCTAATTGAGACAAACGAGCGAACATGGCTGAAGCATGGATCGTCGGGCACCTCCTCAGTGCTGCTTGAGACGGCGTCCATTTTGGAATCGCTATTCTGTAAAGGGTCGATTGAAGCAAAAAAATAGCATCATATCCACGGGGTGAATGATGGAGAGTGGGGTTAAGCATCCAACCGTCCATTCGTTCTTGCTTCCGTCCGTCCATGCATCCGTCTGTGTGACCGTCCGTGCCTTCATCCGCCCGTCCATGCATGCGTCTGTTCGTGCGTCCACACGTCCATCCATGCGTCCGTCCTGCGTTCATGCATGCATCCGCCCCTGCGTCCGTCCGTGCAACCATCCGTGAGTCCTTCCATGCATCTGTCTGTGTGTCCGTTGGTCCATCTAGTCAACACTCCAAGTACCACCATTTCGCATCTTTTCATCATACATACGTCCGTCTGTGTGACCATCCGCGCGTCGATCTGCCCGTCCGTGTGTGCATCTGTTCGTGCGTCCGCACGTCCATCCGTGCGTTCGTCCCTGCGTTCGTCCATGCATCCGCCCCTGCATCCGTCCGTGCAGTGATCCGTGCGTCCGTCCATGCATCTGTGTGTGTGTCCGTTTGTACATCTAGTCAACACTCCAAGTACCACCATCTCGCATCTTTTCATCATATATTTCGCATATTGAAGCACCGCCATCCCGCGGACATTCCAAGGACTGAACGAGAAGTGGCACACGCACACTCTCTTACGGCTTGCGCTTCTTGTCTACTTCCCACCTTTAACCACCTCGAGTTCATGGTATATGCTAATTCAGTGTATTCATGGAACTGCAGCCCAACGTTCGCTAAACCTTTCTAAACCCAAGGAGGTTACGCCGCGCGAGTATAACCTAGCAACCCTTTTTCGTCAGATAGTGCTCAATGTACCTGCCAATCGCTGCTAATTAGGCACAAGAGACAGGAGAATTCGGCTTTAATTAATGCGCACGCTGTGAATTTTTTATTCTTCAACAACGCACAGGAGAAATCTCCCACCGGCTCCACCTTGCAGGTCAAAGCGTAAGACCGGTTATGAACTACGACTATGACGAGGGACAAAAGGGTGCCGCTTAAAAAAGCTTCACCCCTAAAATAATTTGCGACGTCCTGAATCGCGCGAATTCCAAGCTCTAGACTATCCTATTTAACCTGAGTCGGTAATTTGTACGGCGACGACGGCAATGCAGCTGATAAGGCAAGACTGAATGTGTCTACCTAGTAGACAAAATGCTTGCCGAGCAGCTGATCCTGACGTCACTCTTTTGTGTGGAGAAGTGCTCAGCTTTGGTGCGATCTGGAGGTGTCAACGAAGTAGCGCCACTTGTAGTGCTCCCAGCACTAAAAACTGGAGGATACCACGTACAGTGGGAATCAATGATATGCGAAGCACGAATGAGGAAGGTTGACATGTCACTTCACAAGCAGCACAACGTTACGAGGTGGAAGTAAATTATGCCGTACATTGCCTTCCATGTCATGATTATCGTATTTGGCCATGTCTTTTATCTTTGGGATCTATTCACGTCACCTGATACCGAATTCGCTATATGCGAACCTAGCGAAACGGCCGCAAGCGCATCATAAGTGTGGTACATAGCCATGTGGTTACATGACACGCATGTCACGATTTTCATGTTAGTGTCTGTCACTTGCGTTCGCCATGCAGTCATGTCATACCATACTAGTTTTGCAACATGTAATGTGAACGAAACCACCGCAAGAGCTGCAAAACTATGAAATGTTATTCATGACATTCATGACATCGATATCATGATTTTCATGCAATGACTACTCAGTTATGCTTGTCATACAGTCATGTAACGGCATACCAAGTTTGGTATCAATACCATAATCGAAATGGCCAGGAGAGCTAAAAGTCATAAGCGGCTAGATAGATAGATAGACAGATAGATAGATAGATAGATAGATAGATAGATAGATAGATAGATAGATAGATAGATAGATAGATAGATAGATAGATACGCTCAAAGTCGCCCAAATTCGCTTAGAAATGCTTCGCATTTAAAAAATGGCGGTATTTCCGGCCGTGTTGAATCATTCTAGATACCAGGGATATAAATTAATAGATGGGATCGTTATTCATTTCTCAGTTGTATTTTAGGACGCGAATCAGTGCTACAGAATCTATAGCCGTTCGACGAGGCAAATATCTTGGCACGAGTAAATTGGATGTCAGTGCTCTTTTAAGAGAACATGACCAAAAATTCACAAATCAAGATGTGCACCTAGTTGTGCATGTCCTATTGTAAGGTTCTGACTCCCTTTTTTATTGTTTTTCGTTGTGTTGTGTGATTGTTATGCCATTTTTCAGTGTTTCAGCCATCTTTCATTAAAAGAAATAAGAGTCACTGTGTAAGCAACCCTTTGGTAACATAGTTCCCAAGTGAATCCTTGTTTATCGGTTCTATACTGCGAGAGGATAATCTGCTTGTGTTGATAGTAAATTTTGTTGGCCTACAAGATGTTAATGTGCACATGGGCCCCACGTATATATTCAAGCCTTCATGCTAATAATAAATGAGGTGGAGGTGAGTGGTGTGAGTGTGTGTGTGTGTGTGTGTGTGTGTGTGTGTGTGTGTGTGTGTGTGTGTGTGTGTGTGTGTGTGTGTGTGTTGTGTTTGCACTCAAATTATATTTTTCATTGTTCTGGTACCCTCAGCACATTTAACGCCCACAAGAAATTTCACCACTTTACATGCATGATAATAAACGTGAAGCATTTCTTGACGAACTTCGGCAACCTTGAGCGTATCTATCTATCTATCTATCTATCTATCTATCTATCTATCTATCTATCTATCTATCTATCTATCTATCTATCTATCTATCTCTCTATCTATCTATCTATCTATCTATCCATCTATCTATCTATCTATCTATCTGTCTATCTATCTATCTATCTATCTATCTATCTATCTATCTATCTATATATATATCTTGGTAATGGTATCAATACCGAAATTTTATGGCATCACATGACTGTATGACGAGCATAAGTCATAACACGAAAATTACATGTGCGTCATGAATATCATAATTTACATATTATGGTCTTGCTTCTCTTGCGGTTGGTCTTGCTGCTCTTGCGTTGGTTTCGTTCACATGATATGTTGCGAAACTGGTACCATATGACATGACTGCATAGCGAACACAACGACAGGCCATTACATGAAAATCACGGCATGCGTGTCATGTAAGAACATGAATACATGCCACGCTCATGATGCGCTCACGGCCGTTTCGCTAGCTCCACATATACCAAATTTGGTATCACGTGACGTGAAGAGATGACGTAGGTAAACAACATGTCGAAACATGACAATCATGACATGCGTGTCATCTAAATTTTGACTACATGCTACACTCACAGCATGCTTGTGGCCGTTTCGCTTGCTCTACATGTATCAAATTTGGTATTTGGTGACGTCAAGAGATGACGAAGGTAAATGGCACGACGAAAATTGATAACCATGACATGGAAGTGATGTACGGCATAATTTATCTCTGCGTCGAAACGATGCGCTGATTTTAAAGTGGCACATCACCCTTCTTCAATCGTGCTTCGAGTATCATCGATTCCCACTATACGTGGGATCTGTCAATCTGTTTTTACAAAAGTTGTTTTAAAAAACAAAAATGGTGGAATTATATTTGTTTACTAATTTTAGGATGCCTTTGTGTTTTATTGCCAAACTTACAAAACATCTTGGACGGTGTCCATTCAAACTGTTTGGAAAATTTTGTAGAGTATGCTTTTAAAATAATCGAGGGATGGTAAGCAGTAATTGCACACTTGCCTTTGCTGTCTCTGCCAACTTGAACAGCGTAGCCTTCGCACACTTTATTATGCTGGTTACAGTATGTTTCAACTTCATAAACTGATAACACAGAATAACTTCTCTAAATCATATAGTGGTTTTGGGACGTTAAACCCCACATATGAATCAAGAATAACTTCTCTAACACATTCTTATCCTCTCTCACTCACGACTGACAATCAGAACGCACTCATCGTGTGACAGTGCCAGCTGGAACGAAACTTCAGTAGTATGGTGATGCCAGATTAAAGCACACATTCACATTGCGACAGCCAAATCACCGTGGAGTTGCACGCAGATGCTCATGCGCTCGGCTTCTGACGCCAAGCTACGCCGAGTTTGCCGAAAACCGCGTCGCGTCTTGTTTTATGGAGATAGGATGAGAAGTCGTGATATATTTAGAGACTCATGAGCGTGTGCCAGAGAGGCGCTTAAAAGTAGCTTCCCTTAACTCAAACACTGCGCCGTCTACCTCGAAAGAGGCCGCCGCACTTGAGAGCCCTTAGCAACGCGAGTAAAGCAAAAAAAAAAATTATCAATGGAGCATCTTCTTAGCGTCATAAGCTTAAAGTGTGCTTGCTTAGTACACAAGCTCCAAGAAAGAAAGAAAGAAAGAAAGAAAGAAAGAAAGAAAGAAGGAAAGAAAGAAAGAAAGAAAGAAAGAAAGAAAGAAAGGAAGAAAGAAAGAAAGAAAGAAAGAAAGAAAGAGTGTGTGTGACACCTTTCAGGTAGACTTGATTTGCCATGTAGGCTATATAACTCTCTCAAAAAAGACAAATGAACTGTCTTACGGGTCACATGACTGAGTGAGTGAGAGCAACTTTATTATGGTCCAGTGCAGACGCTGAGGTTGCCACGTGTCACCCGGCTACTCCTATCCAGATAGATTAAAATTACCCCCCAAAAGAGCTTACCAGCCTCTTTGAAGAAATTTACATAGTAAGTTGATGTCCACTACATTCGAAAACGCATAAAACGCTCTTGTTTTTCTAAGAGTACATCTTCCAGTATCAGAGTAATGAATCTCGGCTTAAACTGCCGAAACGGCAAGTCTATAGCAAGTCAGCCACCTTCTAATCAACGCGTCGGTTCTCGCCAGAGAACGCATTTTGTGGCAATGGGCTGCAAATCATGGTTGTGCATGCTGCGAGTTACAGGAAACGTGAGATATGGAAAGAGGTTCGAGCTTGCAGTGACAGCACATTCCTTGTACAGGTGCACTGAAGGAGCACAACAAGCCAACACGCGATTCGAAACGCCGAGTGACAGGAAACTACCGACGTTGGTCGTCTTCGCCTGCGCGTCTCTGTCGGTGACGCATGTGAGTTGTGGACGAGCTTCCACGTCGCGACCGGAAATGAAACCCACGTACACTGCCCTGTTTTGCGACCAATGAGGCATTAGGCTGATTGGGACTTGGTGCTGATTAGGAATTTTATGTGCTCGGCATGCCGCTTCTAGAAGCCACCATGATCTACGGAGCACACTTACGTTAACGTTTCATGGCGTAGTCGTTCGTGAATTACGGTGAAGTCTAACGATGTATCCGTAAATCGTACAGAAACAAATGCGTGAGATATATGGTGTAATAACGAAAGTAAAAGATACTGGAGCTTGGGCTGTTGCTCACGGCTTTGTTTTTTTTTCTTCAGCTCAGCCAAGGATTAGGTAAAAAAAATTGTAGTGCTCGTGGAAGAAAACACTAGACTAAGCATTTGGCAGCAGTGCAACGAACTGTACTTCTATTTTCCTATTTGTCAAGTGTGGAGCTGCTGAAAAAACAACACAAATGTACTGTTCATTGCTGAAAATTATATTCATCATAAACCGGCCCATGACAATTTATTGATGTTGCACCTGTTCATCTCCTTATATTGAATTATATGTTCTACTATCTGGTTGACAGAAAGCTTCCATAGGCAGATCTCTGTGTTAGTCACTAAGTGTATTGAATATCTGTCGTCAAACAGTCGTAATGCAACAGTAATTTAGGTTTGCGGCTGCAGGGTGCCTCCAAAGGAATATTTATGGCTAGATCTTTTAATAAAAGCGCCCATTGTGGCAGGTTGTACTAGGATTGTTCACCGAACAAGTGCCCTCACCGGTTACGATTAATTTGACCTTCAGTTCTGCTACACTTGATTAAAGTTTCCTCACAACGTGCCGTACTGCTCCAATTGAAGTTTAAGAGGCGTGTAATGAACCCAGCAATTCTCCTGGTTGGAAACTTCTCCAGCCCCGAGCAACCGGACTGCATTTAAGTTTATTGATTTGGTGCGCTAAGGAAAGGCATGACGTTTTGGCAAGCATCCTAACTTAAACCCGCGAAACAGTTGCGGCGCGTTATTCGATTCCCGCTGAAACTCGTTCGAAACAAAGTGTTGTGTGCTTCGATGAACTTGCAAGAAATAGGAGCAACTCGCAAAATAATTGGTGTCTGCGCTGCCTTGACTTTTACTTCGATTTTTATGTGATCGTTGCCATGTGAATAAAAAAAACAATACTCATCTTTTCTCCAGATGTATTCCGTCATAATCAGTAGCGAATTGTTCAATCATTTGGCGGGTGACACATTTAAAATTTCGTGTTCAACAGCTTATACTTAAAGTGTTTCTGCTCTTTATAGTGACCTACACGGTGGTGTTGTTATCGCAACTTAACCCAAACAGCTGGTTTGTGTTATCATAGGCGCTTTCATGAAGTCGCCCTATATTTTAAGCAGCTGGAGATATAACCTGCATAACCCTGGTCAGTTTCACTTTAAACTTATTTTCGCCGCTTCAGGATGTGTAAAAGTGTCTTACTTAAGCATTTATCGCACGCTTCTTAAAGCTGTGGGTACCAGAAATGCCAGTCAATTTTTTAAAATTGACTGGCATTTTTTTAAACATTACTAAAGGCGAGAAAAAAACATTCACTGTTGTGTTGAGGTCATTATGCTCTTGAATATGCACAGACTTTCTAAATAAGCATGTTCTGCTTCACTTCTTTCCGTCAACTTTTTTACAACTTGGTCTTCTTTCGCAATCTCACAGCCACGAAGAAATGATGTGGGATAAAAAAAAATAAAACCTCAAAGTGATAAAAATGCATGGCTTACATCAGAGAGGGGGGAGGGGGGCCTCTGTGTAGTTTTCATCACCCATTTTTATTAAGGCAGACCCAAATCCAGATATAGAGGCGCTTCTTGTATTGCAAAAGCATATAAATGCGGCTGCTGTGATATTGCGTTCAGCAGTGCAGAAACAATACCCAAGAGGTGCTAGGCTAACGCACCGTGTTTTATCTCCACCCTGATGATGGCACCACACAGCCCTCACTTTGGAAAACAACATACGCAGCTGATTGCGAAAATCTCACTACTTGCTTCTCCTATCAATAAATTATCTACACGCTGCAAGCGCGGATTTGGTCGTCAAAACTGCATTTACGAACGCCACCTGCAATCGGTAATTCGCTTCAACACTTATTAGGTAAATAAGTTCATTTGTTGGTCTTTCCTTGTAATATGTGAAACTCATTGTTACTCGAAGGCCAGACACGCCTTTATGACACGTTATCTAACACGGATTCCACCACGGCAGGCTTAAGTGGAGCTACATGACGTTAGAGCGTGGCAAAGAGCCCTGAATTTACAAATAAATCTCAAAGTCAGCTAGAAATTCTCGCTGCTCACGGGTCACATCAGGAAGCAAACAGCGTTACGATTACGCCTTCAAGAGCGAATGCTGTGAGGTAGATTCGTTCACTGGCCCGCAATCTCACACCAATTGAGTGAAACACACCCATCATACGACGTACCAGACTACATGAACTTGACGCTTCACTACAACTCCGGCCTACACCTGGCCTCCATCGACGTGAAGCTTCGCTTATCTATAGCCTTTGGCTGGGAGTGTGCTTGTGATTGTGCGTACATTCTTATCTGTCTGCAACCTTTTTTCTCCCCTTCATCCCTTCCCCAGTGCAGGGTAGCAAACCGGATGTGGGTCTGGTTAACCTCCCTGTCTTTCCTTGCATCTTTTAACTCTCTCTCTCTCTCGTGGCTGGGAGTTGCTTTCACGAAAGCATATACCTCGTTAATCGGGATGACTGACAGTGTGGCATGCAATGTTTGCGGCACCGATAAAATTATCTAACACCTGCTGTGCCTTTGTCCTCAATTTGCCTCAGAGAGTCAAATACTTGCCAACGGATGGTGGCTACTGGGTGATCGGTCACCTTCTTGGCAGGTGTTAGCACATGACCATGTACATCTCTTTACAGTCCACAAGGTGATGGACGCCCTCTTGTGTCTTTTTTTTTCTTTTTCCGATGACGACGCGTTTGTGTGATCGCCTCTGAATGGAATGGAATGAAAAAACTTTATTTCGGTCCGGACGCGCCTAGCGCGTAGCGGACGTCTCCCACGTAGGGACCGACAGGGAGTACCTGGCAGCCGCTTCGTGGGCCTGCTGGACAGCCCATTGCTGGTCGGCGAGAAGTGAGCTCCTGAGGGACCTCTCCCACTTGCTTGTGATCGCCTCTGACTTGCGGCGGATTTCCACACGCTGCAGTGTAGTTCTTTCCTTTTTTCTTCCTTCTCTTCTCTCTTTCTCATCTTTCTTGTCCTTTTTCCTAATCCCCCAGTGTGAGGTAGCCAACCGGTTGTCTTTCTGCTTCACCTCCCTGCCTTCTCTCTTTGGCTGTTTCCTTCAGTTCTTCTTTCCTCCTTCTTTTTACTGATGATGTCATGCACTCAAATTGATGTGCTCTATACGGAAAGTCCACGAGCATTGGCAGATTTGAACATCATGACCTGCATTGTTCCCGTGGGCGCCGCGCTATGGCACCACGTGCCAACGCGCGTGCTCGCGATAACTTTGTAGGTAAGCCGCGCACTGTCAGAAGCAACAGCAACAACAATACAGAAGAGCACTCATGGTCGTGACGCATGGGGATGGAGACGTACCTTTCTGCCTTCTTGTCAGCTCCTTTCCTTTGAAGGTTTCAGCACGCGCGATGGTATGAAATGAGTGGAAAAGCGCTTGAAGAGCACGACAAATTCGTGCAACACCACTCGCGCTTGACGGATCTTGAAATTCTTGAGGCGTGTCATTCGTGAAGCGTAATGCGCAGATACTGAGACTATTTAGTTATATAGGTGAGAAAAGTACTGCATAGCTTTTTTTAAAAGAGCTGCATACAATGCACGCTCTTGCACGGGAAGCTTTTCAATCTATACATATTTTCAGTGAGCCAAAAAGTCAATTACCAAGGAATAAAGGTGATTTTGTAAGCCTCTACTATGAGCGAATGAGAAAGCTTACTCAAGCGGCAGAAGTGCTACTTAAGCTCAGCTCAGGAGATTTTTCTTTACCTACACTTATGTACTCGTTAGATGGCTAATATGGACATGCCTGGAATCGCGACGTGTTTTAGCACAAAAGTGTCGTCCATCAAAATTTCCAAGACGTATACTCGCATAGAAACGCGTCAGCAAATGAAGACCGATGGGACTGCAGAAAAAGGCATTTACGCATCTCCAAGAAGTGAATATTAAGAAATGGGTCAAGCACTGGGGATCGTTCCCACCGTCAATACCGGTGGCATCGCCGGAAGAAGACGTCTTCACCGTGGTCACGTAAACCGTTCTACAGGCTGACGTTCTCGGCCTGCCTTGCTGTTCCCAGGAGCCAGCTGCTGGAACTTGCGTTCATGCCTGCACCTGCGTTTCTTGTTCCATCCTCAGTGTTGCGATCAAGTAGCCGGCGGTTACTTTTATTTTATTAGATCTACTTATTGTTTCGCAACTGTTTTAGTACATTGATAAGTGTAATTTCTTCTTATTTCATGTCTGTTTCTTCTCCGGGCCAGAGGCCTGCCCTCTGGTCAGCCTCTGTTCCCCCTCAAGATCTTCCCCTGGAGTTGTTTCTCCGCAATGGAACCCGTAGCATTCCTGTCGCTTTGGTTCCGACCACCGGTGGGTTCATCCGCTTCAAAAATCCCAAGACAATCCAAACGGAACTTCGTGCGATCACTCCCCACTCTCTACTGAAAACAGAGGTTCGTCAGTTTGGACGCGGGGGGATACTATGCTGCTCGCCAGACAAGGCTTGCATCCAAGACCTTCCGAAGTGCACTACTTTTGCATCACATCCGGTGAGCTCTTTTATCCCACCTCATCTAGCTTGCTGCAAAGGATTGGTTCGGGGGGTAGATGCAAGACGGAGCCCAGCAGAAGTCTTGGACATCTTTTCCCCAGCAGGCGTTATTTCTGTTTACCGCTGTACCCACTGAAACTTAATTGCTGTGGGACTGTAATTTCAGTGGGAACTGTTTCAGTTCCCAATGAAACTGTAATTGCCACATTCGCTGGAACAGATCGCCCTTCGGAGATCAAGGCATGGCCGCTTATCTACAAGGTCGAAGCTTTGGCTCCTCGTCCGCTGCAATGAGCTAAATGTTGGCGCTTTGGGCACAGAACTAAAGGTTGTCGATCGGAGACTCGATGCCGCATATGCGGGGCCATATACGGGGCTAGTCATAGTACTGCTGAGTGTCAATCAGACAATAAGACATGCTGTTCGTGCAAGGCAGATCACGCTGCAGACGATCCTAACTGTCCTTCAAGATCAAAGGACCTTCAGGTGATTGAAATCATTGAAAGGAGACGATTCTCTCGTAGAGAAGCAATTGCAGAAATTCAAAGCAGGAATCAGGGTTATGCCGGCATAGCAGCTCGTCCACCTCTTTTTATGGATGCATCACTTTCTCTGTTCCTTTCTGCTATGGTAGAAAAGGCCGTAGAAAAAGTATTAGAAAAATTTTTACTCAATCTGTCTGACTCACTCAATAATATTGCCGCGCGCTTGATCTGCCAGCGCAAAAGAGGCAGACGAAGTGGCAGTTCCCCTCGTGCCATTGTTCTGTTTTTGGCTGCGCTGAGCCGACCGCTCTTCGGACTTTTGTGAGGACGCCTTAAAAACGTCTCCTGTCTCTTTAACGTGACATTTTAATGGTGGAGGTGCTGGGTAACCTCACCTATGCAACAGACTCCTTCTAGCAGCCGGAACGTGACCCAAAACCCAGAGCTTACGCCGGTACACCGTTTCAGTCGGAGGATTCGAGGACTGTCCCCCGAGTTTGTGCCTCACAGTACAAGTACGTCGACTGGTATGGAGAATACTGTTGCTGTCACCGCTTCCCCTACCGCTGGAGCCGCCGCTGCTCCAACCGCTGCACCCGCAGCTGCACCCACTCATTACACGCTACAAAAACCACGTGTTCCGAGTCCCTTTCGTGGTGGCCTCTATGAAGATGTGGAAGATTGGCTGGCTGAGTACGAGTACGTAGCGGATTTCAACGGGTGGGACGAAGTAGCGAAGCTCAAGAATGTGTACTTTAGTCTTCTGGATGGTGCTCGCACATGGTTCCAGAACCGCAAGGGCCTCCTAACGTCGTGGCATGAGTTCTGTCACAGGCTCCGCGAAACGTACTCGAGTCTCGATCGTCGAGAGCGCGCTGAAAGGGCCCTCCAGTCCCGCATGCAGATGCCTAATGAAGGTGTGGCTACATACGTGGAGGATATGGTTCATCTGTTCACTCGCGCCGATCCAACCATGCCGGAAGACAAGAAGCTGCGACACTTGATGCGAGGTGTGAAAGAGCAGCTCTTCGCTGGACTCATTCGTAGTCCGCCTAGAACGGTCGCGGAGTTCCTCACTGAAGCCGTCGCCATGGAAAAGGCGCTGCAGCAGCGGAACCAGTACGATCGGCAAGTGAATGCTACCTATACCACCGGGCTAGGCTCGTTCCCGACCGACGTGGGAGCGCTTCGCGAGCTGATACGTTCGGTTGTTCGCGACGAGCTACAACAGCTGCAACAGCTGAACCAGGCGCAGCAGCAGCCTTCCACGAATTGCATCGCCACCATCATACGTGACGAAGTTCAGCATGCGCTCGGCACACCTCGCCGCGAGACACCAACGCAGGTTGCTGCACCACTTCAGGCGTTCGCAACTTCAAGTGAACCTCTAGGGGTGACCTACGCAGACGTATTGAGACGCACCGTTCCGTCGTCCACGACACCATCCCCAGTGAGTGGTTTCCAGCGCACCACTTATACCGACACGTTCGAACACAACGCACCTGCACCAGTCCCACTACCAGCCGCAACCCCGTACGCCACACTGCAGTCCGCACAGGTGGTCCCTTATTTTGCAGACACTCGACCCGTCATGCGTAAATCCGACATATGGCGCATGCCCGACCGACGACCGCTTTGCTACCACTGCGGTGAAGCGGGTCACCTCTACCGAGACTGCCAGTACCGCCGACTTGGGCTGCAGGGTTTTCCTGCCAATTCACCCCGCCCCCGGTTTGGACAGAGACCACCAGAAATTGAAGATTTTATCGCTCGGCAGAACGTCCCACTCAGGCGTCAGTCGCGCTCACCGTCACCGCGGTCGTCATCTTATTCAGGCAACGGAAATCGAAGGCCGCAAGGACGGTCTCCGAGCCCTCGCCTGGAAAACTAACGCCAGCGACCTTTCGAGGCGAGGCCGCTGATTCTCGACGTGATGAAGACCTCGCCCTCCAATCGACGCGACATCGGACCAACGGAAATTCGACTATATTATGGATTCACAGATGGCGGACGCATCTGATCGAATAACTAAGCTTATCCAACCTCCTAGTGCCTCAATTATAAGCCTGCCGAACATCAGTCAGATGTCTCTATCGATGATGAGGCAATGCCTTCCAGATCTAACACAACTGAGCAGGAAGGTATATCTGATTCATATTCAATAAGTAATCGGGATGTAGATATGGATGCTCGCCTTTTGAAACGCACCAGATCACCCATTAGCAAACTTAATAATTCTTCTCATCCAAAAACAAAAAAGAGTGTGAAGGAACCTAGGAATAAAGCTGACTTCTTAAAAGATAGTATCTTAGATCAAGCAGTTGCTACTGCTTGCTTTTCATCATAGGGTGCCTTAGAGTACTTCAGTGGAACTGCCGTTGAATTCTCTCTGCAACTACAGACTTATTATACCTAATTTATCAACAATCTCCAGACATCGTAATTTTACAAGAAACTTGGCTGTCTGCTGATCAAAACTTCTATCTAAAAAACTATCAGTGCTTTCGACTGGAGCGAGACTCACGTGGTGGATGATTAATGTTTTTAATTTCATCCAAAATTTGTCATAAAGCACACTTAGTTTACCAACAAATATCACACGATTATGAAGTATTGGTTTTGGAAATTCACTTTACCGGATGCACGCCACTATCTAAAGTCAACAACTACTTTCCGTTGGAATACAAGATGAAAAAGCCCTTGACGTGACTGTGAGTTTTTGCAAAAACAGTATACTATTTGCGGGAGACTTCAGTTCCCATCACGTTTCAAGGGGATTCCGCCCTGATTCATCAGGAAAACTGTTGTGGGACTGGACTAATCGGAATAACCTTATTTGTAGGAACTCCAGAGTTCCGACATTCGTTCGATGTAATTCGAGGTCCGTCTTAGATTTGACATTTGCTAGCTCAAGTGTTACAATGTCATCTTGGACTGTTCTTGATACTGCTACAAGTAGTGATCACTGCCCCCTGGTATTTGAAGTCAGCATTCCTTTAGTGACGGTAGATCGCCAGGTGCAAAGTTTCGTAAACTACTCTAAATTCAAAAAGAACTTACAGTCAACGCTGTCTTCCTTGCCCAATATGGAAGCAAATATGAAAGTTATGAGCTTTTGTTCCACCCTAAAGCGTACAATCAAAAATCACAGTTAACTATATCTTCAACAAAGGGAAAATGCATATCTGCCTGGTGGAATGAGGATTGCGCAAGAGATTATAGACGCCGCAACGCTGCATGAAAAAAACTCCTTACCAACCAATGCCCGACTAATTGGAGAAATTATTTATTTGCTAAAGCTACCTTTAGTAGAACAGTTTCATTAGCGAAGGACGATTATGAAGAAAAACGGTACAGCTATCTATCCAAGAGCGGCAACAAGAAAGCTCTATTCAGATTTCTCCGTAATCGTAAAGCTATTACAGCACACGTAAATATTGACTCAGTTATTTTTTCTCTAACCGAGTTGGAAGATACATTAACTGAAATTGCATTAGGATTGGAGAAGAGATTTACTTCACAAATCAAAATAAAGTGCGCGAAACCGTCATTCGGAAATGATTTTATTGAAGTAAGTAGGGATGAACTTGCGCACATCGTTCGTATTCTGCCAAACACAGGTCCTGGAGCAGATTGCGTCACTTCAGAAATGTTAAAAATATTATTCGACATCTCCCCTGAAGACCTCCTTAACGTTGTCAACTATTCACTTCAAAATAGTTGGATACCTCCTGACTGGAGACTTGCAAAAATAATACCGCTTCTTAAAAAACAGGGACTAGGAATGCAGATAGATAACATTAGGCCAATCGCTTTAACATCACACGTAGTTAAGTTAATAGAAAGAATACTTTACATTAGAGTTACAAAGTTCATAACAGATGATGCGATACACAGTGCGTGCCAGATTGGATTTAGACCAGGTTACTCTATACGGTGGGCGCATGTTGATTTAGAGGCTCGTATAAAGCTCGCTCGGCACAGACGACAATATGCGGCCTTAGTAACGCTTGATTTAGCCAAGGCATATGACAGTGTTGAACATGCTATTCTTATCAATGTCCTAAAAGAGCTTATGTTCCCGCAGTACATAACAAATTGGATATACGAATTTTTAAAAGACAGAAAATTGTATTGCTTCCAACGAGGTGTTTTCACGCCGAAGTATAGCCAAACGAGAGGTGTTCCGCAAGGCTCTGTTCTATCGCCTGTGCTATTTAACATTTTGTTAAGTTCAATACCACTGAGTGATAGGGTACAAGTATATGTATATGCAGATGATATCGCGTTCTTTGCATCTGACAGCGATATTTATTTACTACAATTGAATTTACAGTGTTATTTGGCAACATTGGAAACCTGGTCTCAGAAAATTCATATGAACCTGAACGTAACTAAAGGTGCTATAATAGCTTTTCCATTGGACACGCCAGTTACTATTTCTCTTCAGTACCATCAAGAAATAATTCCCCAGGTTAACTGTATTAAATATCTAGGTGTACTGTACGATCAAAAACTGAGCTGGCGTGACCACATTGAATATATTAAAATTAAGGCTACACGTGCTGTTGGAATGATAAGTATGCTTGGCCGCCTCCATTACGGTCTTCGCAGAGATACGCTGATCATGATTTATCACATGTACGTTCGTCCGATTCTTGAATTTGGATGTGTACTATTCTCTGGTGGACCAGCATACAAAATAAACCCCCTGATTCTCTTAGAGCGGGAAGCTCTACGTAGTTGTTTAGGTGTGCCAAAATTCACAGCTAACAATGTTTTGTATCAAGAAGCTCGGACATCCACCCTTGCTTGCAGATTTCGTATTTTAACAGTAAAAACATACTTTCTTTCTTTCAGTTTTCTGAAATCCACTTTAAGAAGGCGACAGTTTGTATTCTTTGCCGAGCCTGGTGTGTTTTTCAATGAGCATTGGTCCCGTGTATATAAACCCCAAGGGCTATTTGTTCAAACACTTCTAGAAGCTTTAACTGTTAATATATTCGAGATCACACCATCTGTCAAACCAATCGGCCAAGTTCAAATAAAATTTGACGATATCTTCCCCATGAACGCTAAACACATGCCCTATAAATATTTTTGATATGTGGAGTTTAACGTCCCAAAACCACCATATGATTATGAGAGACGCCGTAGTGGAGGGCTCCGGAAATTTAGACCACCTGGGGTTCTTTAACGTGCTCCCAAATCTGAGTACACGGGCTTACAACATTTCCGCCTCCATCGGAAATGCAGCCGCCACAGCCGGGATTCGATCCCGCGACCTGCGGGTCAGCAGCCGAGTACCTTAGCCACTAGACCACCGTGGCGGGGCGCCCTATAAATACTCGATTGGTTTATTAGAACAACACCTGTCTCAATTAGATACTAATATAGTAATTGCAACGGATGCATCTATGAGTGGCGAGAAGGCAGGTGTGGGTATTTTTTCTCTCTCATTATTCTGGTCATTTTCATTACGCCTCCCAGATTATACACCAATATTTGAAGCGGAATTAATGGCCGTTATACTAGCTATTCGTAAACTTCCTGCAACTCATTCGACAGCTGTGATAGTGTCGGACTCGTATTCCGTATGTTCATTTTTATCATCGTCGTCGACGTCAGCAGTACTAGAAACTTTTAAATCATTAATCCCAGCAAACATTCGTCTAGTGCGAATGATATGGGTGCCAGCCCATCGTAGTATATTTATAAACGAGATGGCTGACACACTTGTGCGAACATCTCTTGATCTTCCGATTGGGCCAATCATGCCTCCTACAGCCTATGTAACAGTAGCGAGGTTTAGAAAACTTTCCCTTATTGAAGACTCATCAAAAATAATGATACCGAATCCAGATTTCGCGCACCTGCACTTCACATGGAATAATAAATGATGTCCCACGCGTAAATTGGAAGTCTTGATCACAAAATTACGTTGCCTTGTACCACCTCTTAATTTCTACTTAAACAGGTCTGGTCTTGTGCCATCCCCTCTGTGCTCAAGCTTTAACGAGCCTGAACATATCGACCATTTTCTTATTACATGTCACCGTTTCAAAAATCAAAGAAAAAACTGCTTCGAAATTTTATTCAAAAAACTAGGAATATCACTTAATACTCCCAACATTTTGTCTTTTGGGGCCACTTCATTGGGACACAGCGACAGGAACATCTGCGGGGCTCTCTGCGAATTCATATATAACACAAAAAGGTTACCTTGCTGAGTCAGCGATCAGCTCTCGAATTTCAATAGCCACACTATTCTTTAGCTGATACACTGCAATGGTTCAACTTTCAGGAGAATTTCATATCACGATTCCACCTCAGATATTCAACAAATTCTATTATTTCTCCTCCCCCCTCTTTTTCTTTTTTTTTACATTGCGCCAAATTATTTCACAGTCAAAACACAGTAATCATATTCCCCTAGTCTAGAAAATCTAAAGGAATTGACTTGCATTAACCACCGGCTTTTTGGCCAATACCCCTTAGTGGGTGAGAGCCACAAAAGAAAGGAACAAGCAAGCAAGCAAGCAAGCCCACTCGCACATGTGAATGGCTGGCAATGACTCTGTATAGTATATACAATGTGTGTTTGCCATTGAGCCGCCGCTTCTGGAACTCTCAACTCCGAGCTATCAGCTTATTGCTAGCATTGTCGTTTTGCTTCTGCTCGTACCGCCAGGGTAGCTTGCTGTATACGCAGACGTTGAGCCACTGCATGTCATGCTCTTGCCTTCAGAATAGCAGCTATTTGTCGGCGTTGCCTCTGTGCTGCTTCTTCGGGAGCTTCTGGCTCCGGGTTAGCTTGTTGTCTGCGTCAGCGTTGCCTTCCGTGGGTGAGAGCACAGGGACATTTGTTTTCATATATGGCAGAAAATTAGCGTGTGGGGCTGAACGTGCTCATTATTTATCGTATTCAGCGCCGTCACATTAGCAACTACGCAATGCGCATGTTACGAGTGCGAGAGGTTTGCGCACACCTAGGCGCTCAAACAACAAGAGTTGAGGCGTAGGCAAAGACAGGATGATTAAATGCAACAAAAAGTATCTCAAGGTAAGTAAAGGAATTAATCCTTAAGCCATTGTTACAGCCACCAGGGCCTTCAACCACTGTTACAGCACCAGGGCCACTGTTACAGTGGCCCTGGTGCAGGACACTTCTAATACATCACCACTCAATAAAAGTCGCTCATGTCACTGCCATCATGGCGGTTCTACACGTCGCTGAGCCTCAAGGTATTTTACTCCTCCTTGGTGGCTGCGCACACGGAGTAGTCAATGCGACGGCTGCTTTTGCCGGGATGGATTAACAGACTACGTGTTTGTGCACGCCCGAAAACCCCAGTGCATTAGCTTAGCCCATCTCAGTTTTTCGGGCCCAGTGAACAACGTCGCCGCCGGCTCGCCCAGAGACCCCGACCAATACCACAAGGATGTCCGTGTTCCCCTGCAGCTGGGCGTATGTTCTGTATAGCCAGTTCACACAAGAACAGGACGGGTGCCGCGCACCTCATAATCACTCTCTCCTACCGTCCTGCAAATACACGTAGAGTAACAAAAAAATGTCGTTCACTCGTCACACAACGCAAGAAACGACGAATATCTCGTGACAGGCTAGGTGGCATGAATGAAATTTCAGGTAATGTTCGGTATGTCTCGATTATCTGTGTACAGCAAACAAAATTCTAGTTCTGCTACAGCTCGTCTTTACATCGAAGAAAGAAAGGCCGCTGTCACACTCATAGTTTGCGGTGAATTGACTGTACCGCGGCTTGTATTGACTTGAGAACGAGCAGGATGAAGCATTCTTTATCATCATCATACATGACCAGTCGAACATTTGTTCAACTCTTGACCATACACATACATTAGCTTTTATAGTCCTCTCATCAGCCTCTGAATTCTCAGGGATCGTTACCATTGTTTTGTCGCAACAAGACTGTCACTGTAGCCTGTAATACGTCAACATGAGAAAGTCTACTGACAAACTAAGAATTAGAAAATTACTTTTTTTAGGGGCGAAGCTCCTTAGGGCGTGGGCTGTGCGTCCCCTGTAGCCTGTATGTAGCCACCTCTAGTTTAGTTCTTGCAGTGTTCACTAGATGGCGGTACCGTCCTCTGTATGTAGCCACCTCTAGTTTAGTTCTTGCAGTGTTCACTAGATGGCGGTACCGTCTCCTGTATGTAGCCACCTCTCGTTTAGTTCTTGTAGTGTTTACTAGATGGTGGTACTTGTAGCTGATGATGAAAAGATGCAAGATGTTATACACTAGAAAGTGGTACTTGTAGTTGATGAAAGACGCGAGATCTTATAAAATAGGAATGATGTCACATATGGCGCGTGTCATTGGTTGAAGGCAATCGTTCGATTTAGTGCGGCGACGTACGCTAGGGGGAGCGATGTAATAAAATCGAGTGGGCAAAATGTACAGAGGATTCATGGTTTACCAGGTTTACCTCCGGAGCTTCGCCCACTCATCATCATTCACTTCGTGGATATGGCGGAATTTTTTTTTGCCAGAGAACGCCACAGTCCCACCTTCAGCACATAAACTCCACACTGAATATTCTGAACCTCAAGCCCCACGGGAAACGTTTGCTCTACGGCAATAATGCGAATTACCTAGCCCACAATACTATGCTCATTGCTAAGCACCAACTATCTGTTCGCAGCCTACGATTCGGCAATGGTCTGAATTAGAGAATAAACCCAGTTTTGTCTCACAAATATTATCAACGATAACGATCTTACAAGCTCACAGAAAACAAGCTGAAAATGTCCCAGACAAAATGACAAAACCTTTTTGTCAGCAAAAGCTTTCGTACTAATGGCGCAACATGTACAAATGCCAGCATCCCACAAACGTGTGCTCCCTAGTTTACCGTAGTTAGTCAAATCACTCGTGCATAGCAGAAACAAGCTAACAATTACCAGCGCGAGGGCACTCTCGACACTCAAGGCAAGGGATGCGTTCAAAGGCTTTTACTTTCCAAGTGCGATTAGCGAACCAGAACAGACTGGCTAGTAAAGGTGTAGTTCTTTGTGTTCTCTTGTCGGAGAGCGCTTGCACATTAAGAGTAGTTGCTCGCCGGGCTTTGCTGTTAAGTGCAACACGCTGTCGACAACAATGAGAAGCGGAAGTTCTATGTGCCTTCTGTCTTTCTCCTATTCTTGTTACGACTATGTTTTTTCAGTTCTTGCTTTTTCTGCAAGAACCAGGCGCCTGGTCTCCTCGTTAATTAGGTACTTTCCCTGTTTATCAGACCATGCTTCGAAGATGAGGATGCACTTGCTACGCTCGCGCTTCGTATGGGTCCTCGCGTGCTCTGCTTTACATGTTTGCTCAAGTCACCTAATTAGAGCGGCGGCTGCTTCACGAAGTTTCGCTACTTCTCATGTTGAGCTTCGGAAGCTCAGTACGAACACCTACAGTTGCTGGTTAAGTGTTACGACGAGTGTTATGTCGGACGAAAGGCAAGTTGTATGGACTTAGCATGTTCATCCTTTTGTAATGATTATGTCTTCTCTGTTTCACAATACACGAAGTGTTTCCGCTTACGCCTCATCAATTTTATAAATGTTTTCTAGAAAAAGAAGCTTTCTGCAAGAGTAAACTGCCACGCGTGGAGGATGTCCATAAATATTATTATCATTTTAATTATAATTGATCATCTTGCTTTAGGTATGTAATTATGTGTATTATAATTGTATTTGCTATAATTTTTGTCCGACAAGTAATGCAATTGGTGAACAGTAGCTGACGACCTTGAACGCGCGTCTACCGGGAAACTAACCTTGCAAAGTAATGTATAATTTCTAACAGGCGCCATCAAACTTGCGGGAAAAAACAGGCCCTTATTTCTTCCTGGCAGTTTTAAAACAAAAGGCTGCTTAGCGCATCAATGTGTGCAAGCCCGTTACTCAATAGCAGCTTCTGTGAATTTAGCTCACAAAACTAATGTTACGCTGAAAATTTATATAAAGCGATCACGCCTTGCGAACTCAGCAGCTATAAAAGCCGTCAACTGAAACATGTGATGTACAATTATTACCTAGAGGAAGAAAGCCTTATCAAGAAAGGGCAATGCTTAGATTGCGTAAGGCTTTATTGAGCAAAACTGGATAATTTCGAAGTCTAATACGGTTGCTTATAGGCAGTTGCCTGGATTTCTCTAGGGGATGTCGGGTTGTTGCCAGGTTGATTCTCAGGGCAGAAAAGTTCAAGGTAAACTACAGACACGAGATGGGTGTCTAAGCAGAGACAACCTCGCACTGAAACCGACTGTTCGCACCACTCATAGGTCGATGGATAACGCGTCTTTGGCGCACTTCTTCCATCGCCTTGGTTTCTTCGCGCAGCCGGCGTTGTCTTTACTGTTCGCTATCATTCTCTTGTTGAACTTGCTCGACGTGTTCACCTCGCCCCCATCATTTCGCAGTCGTATATTGCGCTAACTGTTGCTTTGTTCATTTGTAGTTGAACCAGTGGTGATTAGTGGACTATAGCCCATTTTTGTCGCACATATTCATTTACGATAACGACCGTTTCAGGCATGGTCTACATTTCGCGGTTGGCTTTAGCAGTACCGCTGCTGAAATATTTGATAGCTTACAAGTAATGATTACTGGGTTCTCGCTAATGTACTCACTGTTTCAACAGACTGAGAGGTGAGGACCATTTATATGCGATGAATAATTCTGCAGATGACTGCACTATTCCCAGGGAATGCTAAAATTACGCAACGCAGTGGGCATTTTTTTTATTATCTAAGGCGCGGTTCACCTTGAGCTGGTCTATTGCGTAGCAAGCCTGGCCGTATACCACATTACATTCGGTGCTCCAATATTCAAATGTGTATGCATCGTTCACGTTTCAATTTTACTGTTTTAGACGAGTGTCATAAACAATTCACTACTTTAATGTAAATTTCGTTTGGTATGTTAGTGTATCGTTCTGTGCACCTTTCGCAGGGCAGCTTACGTCAACGGAATTTGGACCTCTTAAAACTCTGGTAGCCTTCCTATCTCTGTTGCATTTTCTTATTGATATAATTGGAGCTAAGTGGACACACCAATAAGACGACCGGTACTCCTCGATTTTTAGAGGTATCAAGTGCAGAACACTGAAATACTAAAGCAGGGAGCATCGTGCTTTCTTACTTTCTAATCTTCTGAGCGATTGTTTAGCTGTTATGAAGGGTGGTTAAAGAAATGGGTCCAATAGTATTTACAATTGGAGGAAGGAGGTATTTGAGTGCTACCTGCGGTTTTGCTTTTAATGTGTCAGAGGGAATCTTAAATTATGATGCGCACTGTTGAAAACTACGAAAGTAATAATGGGGAGTAAGACAGTTGACCTTTTTCCTAGTATAAACAGGTTGTCGAGACTAATAGGTGAATTCAAAGCCTTTCTACGGATAGTTAATAGCCACTTCAATATTTCTCAAAAGCGGCCGCTGGTAATCACGGTGGTACGTTGAAATCAAGCTAATTGGCAAAACCGAAACCAATGCACCAAAGATGGCAGCTAGCATTCACTTCGAAAACGCCCTCAATGACGACACTGTTTCTCTCTCCTTGGAGGAGGACGAAAAGCCAGTGTCGATACGCAGCCATGTGACAGAAAAGCGTTGCCACGAAACAAATTATATAGATTGACAGTTGCTAACGGCGAGAAAACACTTTCGTCATTGAAAGCGTTTTTTAAGAGAATAGTAGAAGCGCTTTTCGGCGTGTCGGAATCGGTTTTCCTAGCTAGATTAGCCAGATTTCCTCACTGCACAGTGATTATCAGTGGCCGCCTTTCAGAAATTTTATTGTGGCTCTGGACAATTCACAGGAAAGACTTAAGGTAAGGTGAGGTAAGTGAAGTTTATTTGGTCCTGGAGAATGGGTCAGCCACCACCCTATGAGAACTCCGCCGCAGTTGCTGGCTGCACCCACGCCGGAACTGGAAGACCGTGGCTCTCCGCCCGTTCGCAGGCCTCCTGGACTGCCGAGTATTGGACTGAGAGCTCGAAGAATTTCAGGGCCTTCTCCCAGTCTTGTTCTGTGCTGAACTTTGCGCTATGTAACGCCGGGCACTACCAATGCATGTGAGCGAGTGTGCAGTTATGTGTCTCATAACTAGGGCATCCTGGAGTTATGCCATCAGCAAAGTGGCTGAATGTGCTACCAGACGCGAATGAACCTGCCTGTAGCATCCGAAGAACCAACGACTGCAGCCGGATGACCTTAGAATGTGGAAGTGAGTACCTCCGCCTAGACAAGTGATAACGTGACGTCACTTCGTGAAAGGTGTCTAGTAGATCTTTGAAGTTATCCGTGAACCCACCTCCATACTTCCAGGGACTGGCACGGCACGTGATTTCTCGCGCATGGTTATGGGCGTTGGAAAAAATCGAATGCACCTCTGAGGCTATGTGGGCCCGAAACAAGGTGAGTGTGTGGTGGCCTACTACACCTTGGAATTTAAAATAGCGGCAGCTTTTCTGGAGATTACCACCGGTGCAAAGGCCCGGATGGCAGTGCTGGAGTCAGCAAATATCTCCGGACGCGAAGGGTCCCTAATCGCCAAGACTATCACTACTTGCTCTGCTACGGAGGCAGACGCTTTCTTCACGGAAGTTGAGTTGAGTACGCGACCACGATGATCAACACCACAGCCGCAAAATGATCGGAGCAGCCACACTGCACCGCGTCGACGAAAGTTACATTGCCCGGTGACCTATAACCATGAAATGAGGAGAGACTTAGCCCGTGCCTTTCGCCGGCCAACATTGTACTGCGGATACACGTTAAGTGAGAAGGGTGCCACCTCGTGCGTGCCCTTCAATTTTTGTGATGTCAAGATATTCTGTGCTTCCCCTGAGAAAGGACTTGAATTCAACCATTTCACTGGATCGCTTACTAGAAGGGGCTAAGAAACTAATTGTTTTATTTTTATAATTGCTACTGTAATTAAGTTTGTAAGCATATAAGATGCCCTCTGCCACAGTAAAGGTATCGCTGGAGGTAGCTCAACGATATAATTTTTCAATAATAGCCAAAACATTTCTAGAAACACCCTGTATACGCACTTGGGATTAAATAAATTGTAGGCATATTCGTTTAAACGAGGATACTTCTATTAAGAGATCAACGGGTGGTCTGTACGCCGCAAGTGGAATTCCAGACATGCAAGAAACTACCTAAGGGCAGAAGCTGCTAGAAACATGAAATTGGGTTGTCAACGTGATCTGTAGTTGTTCGCGTGCTCGTGTGCTCGTGTGTTTGTGTACTGATGTGTTCGTGTGTTCGTGTTCGTGTGGACTGTGTAATACACAGACCACCTGAACGTCTTTTTTGTATGTAGAGTTTGTTCGAAAAATGAAACTATCTTAAGCAAGTCCATGCAAAATGCATTATTAAAAAAAGGTGGGGGCTCTCAGTCTTTGCCTTTAAGAGTTGAACGCGCTAGCGATATCATGTTTTCAGTGTGTACTTCAACTACTTTGTGTGTACTGTTTATTGTGTGATAGTGCTGGATAAGTTTAACATATGAATTACTGCAACGTAATCAGTGACGTTCAAAGTGGTATGTTTTAGTGAAGTTTTAGCATACGGCTTCACACACACACACACACACACACACACACACACGGATACGCGTCGTGGATACGCGGTGACATAGGCACGCACGCACTGCATCGATACTTACCGTTAATTAGGCCAATGTGACTGAGAATTCCTGAAGCTCTTTTTGAGTCACTGAAGTAGCAAAAAAAAATGTTTACTGTGGCTTGTACAGCAATAGCATGAATATATAACATAGTGGTATAGTGAGAGGGTTTTGTATTACAAAGTGAATTTAGGCGTGATGAATCTAGTCGTAAAAGGGCAAATGATGTCTTTCTTGCGATAGTTTACCAGGTGACTGTTGGACTTCTTTTTCTGGAGACCTGCCTGGGTCAATTACCACGAACATTGCTTTGTTGTCTGTGAAGTGGCAGCTACAGTACTTGTTTAATGGTTTCGTCAGAATGAAAAACTACATCGATACAAGTGTTGGGGTTTGTTAAAATAGAATGGGGTGGGGTTGCCATTTACAAACCGGCCCGTGTTCATTATTTGTCCTGAAGCTTTGTGCGAACCCGAACTTTTTGGTTGGTATCGCTGACGACTACTAACGCCTCGGTTCCTCCGAAGAGCTAAAGCTCTCTCACGACGAGGTAAGCAGCTGTCATCATGCATATTACGGGTGCTAGGTATACGCAGGCAAATAGCACACTGCCTAGTCGCATTTAACACTGCCTGTCCTGTTTGTAATTTCAACAAAAAGAAAAAAGTAGCATTTCTAATTTAAACAAAAAGAAAAAAAAGAATTACAGGCAAGCCAATCTGAGTGCAACTCTTCTGACGTGCGATCATGGTAGGCCGACTGAAAAGCCACGTGGCAGTCAAACTCGGAGCCGTCAATAAGGTTGCTGAAAGGCCATGGCCTACGTAACTTCAGACAAGAGGAACCGATCAGTTTTCGTTGAAGTAATCTCAACCTCAAAACACAATTTATAAAATAATGGCAATGTAACGTCACTACTTCCGTCCAGGCCGTGGCGTAACCCAGAAATGGCACACCACCCCATTCTCTGATTTTTTTTGCCAAATAGCATACGGAGCGCAACATTACACTCAAGCATATCTGCCTGCCCGACTTCGACACCGTATCAAAATGGTGCCCTCTCTGCAACTCCCCCCCTCCACCCCAAAAAAAAATAATTCTGCCTGCGCTCTTCCGCCAGCTTGACATTGGGATTTATATACGACAAAAATAATGAGTGTTTTGGTGGAGGCAAAGCATCTTAGGATGTCGGCTTGTGGCGTGTCATGATATAGTCACGGTCCAACTTAAAAGTGGTATTTCCACCAAAATTGGGGAAATGCCATATTTCGCCACCAGGCCCTACTGTGCATGTTATTTGCCCAAGGGCCGTTGTTACTGCCTGAAACATCATGTTTTTATAAGCAGTGCTATCAGAATCCCCAACTAAACACACCAATACGCTCAAGTCGGTAAAGTCCAGGCTGGTGCAAATGGTGAATTTTAGGTCGAAAGTGATATCGAGGTGAAAAGTGGACCAACTTTAAATAGTATGCATCACATGTTTGAAGAAAAACTGACATGTTTGTTATGACTCAACTAACCAGCACAACATTTTTTTTAATTGAAATAAGGCCTGCACAAGCGTCACGCTTGTTGCTCGAAAAAAAGTTAAACTTTGACTTGGCATAAAATTTCACTTTCAATACAAGGCAAATGGTAACACGTAAAATACCAGACGCCTTAAAATTTACTCAACTAAGTTCTTATAAACAGGTATGACAAGTTTTAAACTTGATATAAAGTCACAATTTTGCCGTAAAGGCGAAGCAATCAACGCAATGGCAACAAATTGGAAGGTCACGCGAAAAATGGAACAGAGATAAAAACGTGCCTCACGTTTCTCGCGGACAAATGACGCTCAAAACGTACTCACGAGTACAAATGCACGCGAATTAAGCGTCTCAGTTGTTACTTCGCTGTCTGAAAAGCGTGTGCTTTTCGCAAACGTAGACTGCAATGATTGAAGTGACCTTTGCGCGCCCGGTAACTACAACATGATTGTTCCAGGTAAAGCACCAGGCCAGCCAAGACGTACGATCTTCCCCTCCTGACCCTGCGCGATAAGAACGCGCCAGGGTCAGAGAGAGGAGCGTCGCTCCCCTCACCTAAGCGGGGCAAAGCACGCGTCAGAGCTGAGAGCGCGCGTTGCAGCGCGATGTGGCGACGCGCGCTCATAGCGGCATCTTGATGGTAATGCTAAAAACACGACAATCCCCCCCCCCCGGGATGCCCGTGAGTAGCGGTAAGTAGATGATATAAATAGCTACCCGTTTGATGAACGGTGAAGAACGTGCTCCTCGGTGACTTAGTGGCTCAGTGGTTAACGCCTCGCACTCACAATTGAGAGGAGCCAAGTTCAATTGCTATTGTACTTATCCTTGCTATCGCATTATTAGATGAATCTGTGTTAGGATAATATGACCATTCAGCCTTGGAGTGGAGCTTCGCGGCAATGCTTTTTTTTGTGCCGGTGTTTTCATGGCTTAGCACTCCTCTATTGCTAGGAAACCAGCTTTACAAGGGGTTACATGCGCACAGATATATACTTTTTCGTTTATTTCAAGTGCTTTGAAATTTTCAGTGTTTTAAATTTGAATTGAAGTGAATTCCAATACAGCAATAATTTTTTGAGTAATAGGAACAATCGAATATTTGGGCAAGGCAGTGAAGTTATCTATATAACCACCACTTCATTCGAGATATCAGCAAACGGAAGGTATTTTACTCCCCACCAGTGCACTAAATTTAGAGGCAAGAGTTAGCGCTACAAATATTCACTGACGTTAGTGGGGCCAGAACACTCCTTCGCCGTGCATGCCCTAATCTATCTATCTATCTATCTATCTATCTATCTATCTATCTATCTATCTATCTATCTATCTATCTATCTATCTATCTATCTATCTATCTATCTATCTATCTATCTATCTATCTATCTATCTATCTATCTATCTATCTGTCTATCTATCTATCTATCTATCCATCCATCTATCTATCTATCTATCGGTCTATCTATCTATCTATCTATCTATCTATCTATCTATCTATCTATCTATCTATCTATCTATCTATCTAGCCACCTACGACATAAAGCTCTCCTGGCCGTTTCGTTAATGACATCGGTACCAAACTTGGTATGGCCAAACATGACTGTATAGAGAACATATGTGACTAGTCATGACATGAAAATCTTGATATGTATGTCATGTATATAATGATTTACATTTCATGATCCTGCTCCTCTTGCGGTGGTTTTGCTCACACGACATGTTTAAAAACTGGTATCGTACGACATGATTGCATGGCAAACACAAGCGACAGACCCTAACATGAAAATCATGACATGCATGTCTTTAACAAAATGACTACGTACCATGCTCATGATGCGCTGGTGGCCATTTCGCTAGCTTCACTTATACCAAATTTGGTAATACGGGACGTGAATGGATTACGAAGGTGTGATACCGGTGTAAACATGATAAACATGAGATGCGTGTCATTTAACAACATGAATACATGCTACGCTCGTATTGCGCTTATCGCCGTTTCGCTAGATTCCCATGTACCAAACTCGGTGTTACGTGACGCGAACAGATGGCATAATTAAATGACACATTCAAACATGATAATAACGTCCTGCGTGTCATGTAAAACATTACTATATGCCACACTGATGATGCACTCACGGCCGTTTTGCTAGCGTCACATATGTCAAATTTGGTATTACGGGACGTCAATGAATGACGAAAGTATGTGACAGGTGCAGACATGATAATCATGAGATGTGTGTCATATGAGAACATGACTAGATGCCGCAGTCAAGGCGCCAATACATTTCGACGTGACGCGGTGTGGGTGCTCGCCAGCGTTCATTTCGTCGCGCCACGCCGGCGTTGCTGCGGCAGGCGCCGGTCTTGCCATGTACTCGCAGGCGTGCGCTGCGTTGCTTTGATGCATGCGCGTTTCAGCACGTCCGACGTCCCTCCGTCACGACAAGGGGGAGACGCAGTGTTGTCTGAGTAACGCATAGGCGCGAAATGCAGCATGTTGCCGTCGGGCTGCGTCGACGTACACTGGTCACGCCTGGCGTCAGACTACATAGTGTTCGCGTTTTGCTAACGTAGCGTTGCCGTGCCCAGCGTGCGCACGCGTAAACGCTACGTTAGAGTATATTGAGCCCTTCATGATGAGCTCGCAGCCGCTTTCCTAGCTCCACATATACCAAATTTGATGTTACGCGGCGTCAATGGATGACGAAATATATGACTGGTGCAAACATAATAATTCTGACACGCGCGTCATGTAGGAACATGACAACATGCCACGCTCATAGCGTGCTCGCGGCCGTTTTGCTAGCTCCACATATGCTAAATTTGGTATGACGTGACGTGAATTCATGACGAAGGTAAACGACACATTCAAGCATGATAATCATGACAAGGAAGTAATGTACGGCATCATTTACCTCCACCTCGTAACGTTGTGCTGATTTTAAAGAGACATATCAACATTTCTCCTTCGTGCTTCGCATATCGGCGATTCTCACTGTACGTAGGATCTGCCAATTTTTTTGTCGACGTGTGCCTCAGGAAATGTGACGCCCACGAGACGCCTTTTCGTTCTCCCAGAGTGGAGCACAAAGTACTCTAAATTGTTAACAACTTTTTCTAAAAACACTTTGTGCTTTATATCGTTACCAACATTTTTAAATAGCGTTTACCGGTAGACAGTTCAACTTGGGTATGATTTCAGGGGCGAGGCTCCTAAAGGCGTGGGGTCTGCCAATGCATGTCTATGACTGGTTTGTAACCACCCAGCCAAATGACTCACTCAGCAGGTGGCGTTAGTTTGAGTGAGAGATCGACGGATGGATGACAGAGAGACAGACGGACGAACGGACGAACAGGCAGGCAGGCAGGCAGGCATGCATGTGGACGAACGTACGGATGAAGAGACAGACGCCCAGGCGGATGGCCAGACCAACAAACAGACGCATGGACGGACGGATGGATGGACGCATGGATGGTCACACGTATGGACGGAAGCAAGAATATATGGACGTATGGAAGCATGGACGCACGGACAGATGGATAAACAGACGGACATACAGAAAAATGGATGGATGAACGGACATCTCGCCCCACTCATCATCATTCGCTCCGTAGATATGCTGTTATTTTTTTTGCACGGAAGTTGTGTTTGCAGAGGTTGTGCTTTTTCTGGATTTCAAGGTACGGCTTTCAGCTCCCCCAGAGTACAGTACATTGTACTCTAAATCATTGACAACGTTTTCTGAAGACACAAACCGTGGCCTGAGCTTATGCTCGCTGGTGTACGAGTAACTCCGTGAACTTGTTCACGGCGTAATATTTATTGATGTGGCCTCGTCAAGTGTGAGGCCCAAGGAACGGTTTTCGGCTCTCCCATAGTAGAGTGCCGAGTACTATAAATTATTGACCACTTTTTCTAAACGGGTCTTCAAATAGAGATCTCACAAGAAATGCTTTCATGAGCTTACTGGTCATGAAACTGCTCATATATATATATATATATATATATATATATATATATATATATATATATATATATATATATATATATATATATATATATAGGTGTATACTTAAGGGCTCGTTTTTCGCGTTTACACAATAATAATAGGATCTAACAGACAATAATGCCAAGGAAGGTATAGGGAAAGTTATTAGGTCAATTGTAATGTAAATAAGAAGACAGAAAAGTGGGTGAAAAGATAACTTACCGTGGGCAGGATCCTGCCCACGGCAAGTTATCTTTTCACCCACAATTTTTTCTTCTCATTTCCATTACAATTGACCGAATAACTTCCCCAAGTTTTCCTTCTCGTTCTTTTTTTTTCATTTTTGAATTTCCTTCTTATCACACTCTTTTCGAAGTACCACACTTTTTATGGCGATATGGCCCCTGCAGTGCATGATAGGTTTCTATGTTAAATTCGAGGTTATAACCAGACAGTTACGCTAAGATTTCTGTGGTAAACCAAGCTTGTTAAATCGCCAGGATAGAACCATGTTCATCAGCGCGCGCGTGTGTGTGTTTTGATACGACAGCCTTTCTCGTGATACTTCAACGCAGAATTTTCAGTCTGTCTATCTCTAATTTTCTTTGTCTATCTGTCAGGCAGTTCAGCTATCAGACGAAAGTTTAAGCCCTTGCTCAACGCCAGGTCATCTTGATCTGGTGGTTGCGTTCATAATTTTAGACATTGTCACTCAAAAAGCAAATATTTCACGTATTTCAGGCGCAAGACGAATATTTAAGTACTTGGTAGTCTGTTTCTTTATTTAGAAAATGCATGGATACGTAATGATTAATATCACACTGTTTATTGCATTGCGTGTACAATGCGACGCTAACAATGAAAAAGCGGGTATTTCCCTGGCTTCACAAAAACGACCTGGTGCAGCCACCTACCAGTGTCTCTGCGCTTTAAAACACTTTCGTTTCTTCAAAATACTACCAGACGGCGACCATATCTCATGCAGCACTTCCAGAAAGAATACTGTTGTCTTTCGACAGCTTTTGCAGCGAAACTTGCACTTACGCGGCCCATTTTATATTTCAGTTTTTTTTACTCGAAATCTCATTCCTTCCTTCCTTATTTACATTTCCATTTCCCCTAACCACTGCCCCAGTGCATGGTAGCAAACTGGATATGTTTTTGCTCAATTACTGCTGCATCTCTCCTTGCATTCGTCCCCTATTTCACTGTTTGCGTGAGTATTTCAGTAAATATTTCTTTTACCTACGTATAAAATTGAACCAGGTGACCTGAGGTGACTTATCTGCAGCGTCTGAAGGATTCAATGCACATTTCTCCAGCCAGAAACAAAATAAAACGACTGCTCCTATAAAAGAGTGTTTAGTTATTTAGAACTCGCTATTAGCGAGGCTTTTTTGCTGAGTATTTAATGAACTGTTTGAAAACATCGTTACTACTGCCTGAACTCGCGTTTCTCTATTAGCATTCGTTAGCTGTATTCTATGTAGATCTAGTATAGAGTTGATACGACACTTCTCTTGAACTGACTATCCTTCGAGCAATACAACACAACTCGAAATGCAGTCTTTACGCTCATAGAATCACACTACAGAGACAATCAGTCGATCCATTTAAGCGTCGGTTAAAAAAGCTGTCGTATTTGAAGAATCTCAATGCGACTTCGCTATTATAGGTCGTACAAAGGCAACTCACACACTTTGCGTGTTGCATAATTGCCTGTCAGAGAAAAGCAGTTAATGTCATTTTTTTCGAGCCTGACGCTTTGTTTTCTTCATCCTTATTCTCCAAAGAATAAAATACAAAAAATTGTATTGTACGCACTGAACACAAGCAATAAAACCAACTAACTTCATTATCTTACATATATTGGTGCATATCACTCCCTTTGTTTTATTTTATAGCGATTGAAAAAGGTCAGAAGGCAATTAAGGCTATGTCAAGCAACGCCATTGCTCAAGCGCTGCTCTTCTCCTATTGATGTTTGGTGAAAGACTCGGCATTTGCATGTTAATCCCTTATTTGACTGACACCAAGCAACGGCTCCTAATCTTATTTTCTGCTTCGCCTTCATTAGTAAGACCTATGACAATCTGCGCACAGGATGGAATCTGCTAAGTAACATTTTTCATGGCATGTTTTTTATTATATGTAAGTGCTTTTATGTGGCACCGGCTACTTTTTTTCACAGATAAAACAAATCGAGATGGTAACACTGATGAAAGACGTTACATAAAAGAGGACATAGGAATGGTTCATGTTTGTCAGCCATATATTATCAGATAATCACGAAGTTGCTTCACGTAGCGAATCGAAAAACGACAGAAAATACTTTAGGTAGCAATAATGTGTAAGTACAAAATACTGTAACAATGAAGTAGTTCACATCAAGTGGAATAACGATCTTTCGTGCACAATGATTTAAGCAAAACAAGGCAGTTATGCCTAATGTATACACTGATTTAATCCTACTTTTTTCACTAAAAGTAGTTACAGAATATTTCTCTCACATGGTTCAGAATACATCCACAAAGATTTGAAGAAACTGGAGCTGTCTGTTTTTATTTCGTGCTTGTCACAGTAATGCCGTGCTATAGTATACGTACATTCGTAAACAGTACAAAGAGCCTCCTCAGGCAAATCGTTGAACATTCTACGTCAGGACACCACCGACGCCTCAGACATTCGAGAGTCACGCCGACAATCTCACGCTATAGCAATCGCTATTCACGGTACTGCACAACACGAGAAATCGCCTCTTTCTCAGCGTGCATGCCGACTGAACTCGCCCCGTAGACAGCATAACGCGTGAGCGGAGCTTAGCTGCTGAAAATTATTTCTGCATTGTATGGATCTCACCGTATCATTACACTAATAATTGCGCCGCGCCACGCTATTGCACATATATTTTTAATGCAATTATGCCTGTTTAAGCAATGCAGGTATAGCTGCCTTGCTGATCAAGGTTAATGTGACTAAGGAAACGATCGAGTCTAGTGAGCCACTTGAAGGGCAGTCTCAAAAAGAATGGCCTTGATGCGGATTTCCGTAGGCGAAATTCAGCACTTGTAGACGTAAGACTTTGGTAACAATATCATACAACCTGCATTCAAAAAACGAATGGCAGTATATTTTTATTTCACCACTATATAGTAACACGTTCGTGCTCTTTTAGATTGTTTTAAATTCGAAACATTTTAGAGAAAACTTAACGACTTTGAGCGTATCTATCCACTTACATTTGGATGCTCTCGTGATCACCCTCCTAAATTGACGTGAACCAAAATTAGCATAGAAGGGTAAGATGGTTTTACGAAAATGACGCACTGGTCGAAACATGGATAATGTCACATACCCGTCACGTACGTCGTCCAACCCTTCCCGCCAGACATAGACACATATACCCACGGGCGAGTATGTGCCTCTGACATTCGTGTATGTACCACAGGTCATTGACACTGTATCTACCGAGGAACGACAAGAACACTCATAGGAACTATTAAAGCGCGAGTGTTAAGAAATACCTGACATCGTCAATCCAATGCATGCAAAGAATAAATGTTTGTGTCTCAGCTATAAATTCGAACTCAAATATTCTTTATGGCAAAGAAGCATTCTACCACAAAGCTACGCCACGTCTCAGAACTATTTTTCAAATAGACGGTAATCTTCGGGAAACGTCAATAGTGGTTGAAGTGCTGCCTATACAATTTTATAAACATTACATATATACTCCTTTCATGCAGCCATCACGTCGGATTAACGTCAATTGTGGTTAGGTGCTATGCGCTGAAGCTGATTTACGTAGAAGTGTTCAGGGCCAACATCCTCGCGAGCAACAGCTCTTCATATCAGCTTCTGCTGTTGCTATTATACGCATGCTCCTGTTGGCATCATTGCGCAAGTGCAAACGACTGTATTGATTTATATGTAGGGCTTAACGTTCAAAGCCACCATATGGTTACGAGAGACGCTGTAGTTGAGGGCTCCGGAAATTTTGACCATCTGGGCTTCTTTAACGTGCACCCAAATTTGAGCACATGGGCCTAGAGCTTTTTCGCCTCTACCAATACTGCAGCCGCCGCAGCCGTGCTTCGATCCCGCGTAATGCGGGTCAGCAGCCGAGTACCTTAGCGACTAGACCACTGCAGCGGGGCTGCAAACAACTGGTTATATAAACATCTGCAAATCATCAAGGTATGTCTGGGCCTCTGACGTTTGTACATGTATTTAGCCTCATTTGATGACTCACTAAATAAAAAAAACCTGTGTCACAATCACCTTCCCTCCGCATGCTTCGCGTAACGTCGATTCCCAAGGTACGGGGGATCTGCTGATTTTTATGTGCGAAGCATTTCTCAGTGAACTTCGGCGAATTTGAACGCATCTATCATTCTATCTATCTATCTATCTATCTATCTATCTATCTATCTATCTATCTATCTATCTATCTATCTATCTATCTATCTATCTATCTATCTATCTATCTATCTATCTATCTATCTATCTATCTATCTATCTATCTAGCCACCTACGACTTTCAGCTCTCCTGGTCGTTTCGATAACTGTATCGATACCAAACATGATACGGCATAATATGACCGTATGAAGAACATATTTGACTAGTCATAACATGAAAATCATGACAAAGATGTCATGAATGTCATTACTTACTTTTCATGCTCCTGCAGCTTCTGTGGGGGTTTAGTTCACATGGAATGTTGCAAAACTGGTATGGTATGGCATGATTCAATGGAGAACACAAGCAACAGACCCCAACATGAAAATCACCACATGCGTGTCATGTAACAACACGACTACATGCCACGCTTATGATGCACTGGCGGTCGTATCACTTGCTTCACTTTGGTATTACGGGACGTGAATGGATGACGAAGGTATGATGCTGGTGCAAACACGATAAACATTAGATGCGTGTCATGTAACGACATGACTACATGAAACACTCATGATGCGCTCGCGGCCATTTCGCTAGCTTCACATGTACCAAACTCAGTATTATGTGACGCGAACGGACGACATTGGTAAATGACACATCCAAACGTGATAATCACGACATGCGTGTCGTGTAACATAAATACATGCCACACTCATGATACGCTTGCGGCCGTTTCGCTAGCTTCACATATACCAAATTTTGTATTACGCGACGCCAATGAATGACGAAGGCACGTGACTGGTGCAAACATGATAATCGTGAGGTTCGTGTCGCGTGGGAACAACAACACTACATGCCACAGTCAAGGCGCCAATACATTTCGACGTGACGTCAACATGATAATTTTGACACGCGTGTCATGTAAGAACATGCAACATACCACGCTCATAGCGTGCTCGCGGTTATTTTACTAGCTCCACATATACTAAACTTGGTATCATGTGACATGAATAGATGATGAAGGTAAACTTTCTTTCCAACATGATAATCATGACACGGAGGTCATGTATGGCATCATTTATTTCCACCTCTTAACGTTGTGCTGATTTCAAAGTGATATATCAACATTTCCTACTCGTACTTCGCATATCATCGATTCCCACTGTACGTGGGGTCTGCCTTTTTTTTTCCTTTTTTGCGTATACTATCACAAATACCTGTTTTGAATGACATATCCGAGTGTCTCCATTACTTCGATTTTGTCACTAATGCTTTCTTGTCATTAACTGGCTTTGTGACAAAATGGTTGGAAAAGCACCGCATGAGATGGCAGTAATTTTCTGCGTTCCTTTGTGTGCTGTTTAAAAAAGTATGTATTCTTTCAAAAGCGCGTATTTTTGTAATCTGAAAGTGTATTCATCGATGACCTTGCAGCTGCTTGACTTCACAGGGCCTGCTTCGCACTTAATAAACTAGACAAAAAATTGTCCTTTTTTTATCTGAGCATGTCCTAATGACTTTAGCACTAACTTTGCTTCCCGTGTATTCTATGGCTAACTTGCCCGTACAGGCTTGCTTTCTTTTTTTCATGCAAAGTTCTTTCATAGCGTCGACTTTTTCTCCTTATGATTTATATCACTGAAAGTCAGTAACTGTTTTCATCAGAACATAAGTTATTAAACAGAACTTCATCTGCCATTCAATATCATATTTGTGTACCTGGCTTCATGAAATAGTGGCAAGCATACAAAAACCTCAACCAGTAGAGGGCCTTCAACAACGCCTCACCCACCCACCAGCAAGAAAGCTGCTCGCATAGATGCTTTTCTTGGGGAGAAGAATTTCTTGCAGCCATAACATGCAATAAGCTTTCGGTGCATAGATACATATAATAAAAACAAGATTAGAGATGATTTACTAACTGCTGAGTCCTTTACATCGAATGGTCTTATTCAGAAGAACTATATTACGTGATGTCAAAAAGATTCGGTGGGTAAACTAGGTATAGCAATTTACTCGCATATACATTGAACAATCACAAATTTATATAACTGTGTTGAAAGTCACTTCACATGAAAGAAAGTTATCATCTATCAATCTGATGAGCTCGACAGCAGCCGTTGATTAGCGTGTGCCTTTAGAGACCAATTTTAAGTAGGCCGGTTCCCTGCTTCGTCATTAACTTTTCAGGCATCAAGAATTAAGGGGCTGATCAGGTTAGAGTTGGCTCATGTCATTTTTCGCGACATGCGTTATTCAAGAAAACGACCATAACCACTAGAATTGGGAACATACGCTTTCTGAAGGGCGGCACAGGTGTGCCCCTGCATCAACATAAATAAAAACATTCTTGCAGTCATCTATATCTAAAGCACTCCATTTAGGGCAACTTTTTCAAATAAAGCCAGATTTCTCTAGAAATATGAGCACGAATAAAATGCGGCATCCCGGTATGCCATAATTTGCAAAAGGCAGTAGTTTTAATGCAAGGCTTAGCTAGCCCTATAGAGTTTGCTCTGCAGTGATATCCATTACTGCACATGCATCTAAACCTTACAGGGCTTCTTTGATGTGTTTCAAAATAGTTCGCGAGCAGCTCCAAGGCTAATGCGTTCAGTTGAGTGATTTCCTACTTTTTTTTTGCGAAACAGTGCGCAGGCTTTTCGAATGGATCTCGTCACACTCAGTTCTTCCTCGTATTTGTGATTTGGAAATGTCAGTGTGAACGTTCCTGACCTGATTGCGACGGCAATGCACGAATGGCTTGCGTTCACTCACGTTGACTAGGGTCTTTTTTAACTTAATCATTTTCTAACATAGTTTTCTAGCTTAGGTTTCTAACTTTGCTAACTTCCAACTTAGTTTCCTGCGACTATGTCTCCGGATACGCGAGTCAAAAGCTCATGCAAGTCTGTCGTCACTTGTGCCATTCACAATATGACTAAGATGCCACCCGCCAGCGTTTTGCTAAGAGAGTGATTTCTCCGTCGTGACGTTGCGATGTTGTCGGAAATACGAGCTGTATGCGCTATATTGTGAATTTAAGAACAAAAAAAGCGCAAAACGAGGTCACAGTGCATTTGTCGTTGTGACTTAAGAAAACCACATCACCTGAAATATACAATAACATTCGAAATCGAGGATTTTTGTACGTCGCCTTTTCGCGAGCAAATCATGGAAAAAGCAGCCAATCGTACCATATATCAGAACCGCTTAAAAATCTTGAAGGTTGAAACTATAACCATATTAGGGGTATAATATGAGTAATGCGTGCAATATATCATTTCTTGACTGGTTCTTAGGTATAGTATGCATATTTCATTTTGATTGAGTGTGAAAATAATTTTACGCTCTCTTATGTGCCTGAAAATCTGCATGCATGGTCTCACCATGCTTGAACAAGCCCTTTTATATAACGTTAGAGTTGGTTTTGTGTCAGTGCGCGAACTATTAAACTATCAAGAACGTGCTAACAGTCCGATATGTTCGTCGTGTGGCTCCTGTGAGACACGTCATTTTAGAGTGCCCTAAATTTATTATACAGCGAGCACTACTCAAGGAGGACTATGGACTGATCGGGGCATGACCCTTGATGATTGCTTGTTCCCAGGCTCATTGATCCCTTTTAACTTTCTTGAAGGAAACAGACTTGGCGTCGTACTTATAGATATTTTTCATGTGACTATTTTTTTGCGTATGTTTATGTTCCCCCTTTTTTCTTCTTCTCTCTCATCCTTTATTTCCTCCTTTCCTCTGTGCCTACTCTTCCCGTAGAAGCAGGCAGGCGTTGTGCCCTTATAGTTGGCAGCTGTCAGCCTGTTTCCTCCCTATTTCTTCCGTTTGCGTGTTTTCTTTGTACACAAACCAAACATTAGGAATAGTTCACCATGCTACATAAGTTTGCAATATTGTTCCGAAACGTTGTGTACTGTTCCCCCGAAACGAGAAGCGTGTTTTGATGTGTATGTAAAAAAACGCGTACAGAAGTAATCATAGTGCTGTATGCTTGTAAAACACGTATTAGTATTCCATTTGTGGAATTTTGTTCAAGAGATAACTTGTATATCCATGCACGGTAGTTTTGTTTTGTGGTCATGTGTGAAACTAGTTGAATGTTGGCTGCTAAGTTCTGTTGGGACACAGGCCCTTGTCAAGCCTCTATAATAGCGGCTTTTCGCTTCTGTCCTACCATTTATTTCACAATGAATCTTGAGATAAAGAAATATGTAATCTGGACATGTAGAAAAATGGTGTACATTAGAGCTTCGCTTGTGTTGTTTGCGTACCCTTAATCTTGTTGCGTACACTAGGCATCTGCTTTTCGGCGTATATGCCTCAATGGTGAAAGTTTCACAAGACGTTTTGTTAGAAGACTCTGGAGCTTCCACTCTACTTTTGTTTATTGTCTAAAAATGACACCTGCACATCATTACAACACCTGCACAGCATTATCACTAGAGAAGCGACACTTCACCAGTGAAAAACGGACACGTGTTCAAGACTCTGCTTTCATGTAATTGGACTTCCTACTGCGCGAAAACACAATAAACCTTTGGGCAAGCTAAATGCATGCTTATACTACAATATTGCCACCCACACGTAGTGGGTCGACTGCAAGAGCGGCTTTACCATCTGGAGGAAAGGAAGAAGATTTGCGTGTCTCTTCTCGGCTCGAGAGCCAGCCACGACTGACGCATCGTCCTAGAGCTAGCTACCCGGTTGTTCAATATATCTCCCAGTACTTGTGACTCATCGTGACAAACTGGTGGAAGGTGCTGGGTAGTCTCACGGATGCTGCAGACCCCCCCCCAGGAAGCCGTAATACGAGTCCAGTGCCAGTCAATACTCCCGTGCATCGGACGAGCCGCCGAATCAGGGGATTGCCTCCGGAAGTCAACGATACTGCTACCACCACGTCAACAAACATGACCAGCACTTCGGTACAAACCTTGCCAACCGGCACGGGAAGCACGTCGTCGAACCGATATACGTTGGAAAGCCCACGGGCACCGAAGACGTTCCATGGTATGGAGAGCGAAGACGTTGAGGACTGGTTGGCGGACTTCGAGCGCGTAGCCAACTTGAATCAGTGGGACAACGCGGCGAAACTGGGTCGTGTCTACTTCTATCTCGAAGACGGGGCTCGCACGTGGTATCAAAATCGAGAGGAGCAGCTGACGACGTGGCCAGAATTCTCTCGTAGACTTCTGCAGACATATGCCAGTGCTGACCGCCAAGAAAGAGCTGAACGAGCTATTCTTGCCCGCGTCCAGTCGCCAAACGAAACTGTGACCGCGTACGTCGAAGACATGACGCGTCTCTTCCGACGGGCAGATTCAAGAATGACGGAGGACAAGAAGTTGCGTCACTTGATGCGTGGTGTCAAGGACCAGCTTTTCGCCGGCCTCGTGCGAAGCCCTCCGAAGACGGTCGCGGAGTTCTTGTCTGAAGCCGTGACAATGGAAAAAATGCTACAGCAGCGATCAAACCAATACGACAGGCAAGTCAGAGGCATGTCCTCTGCTGACATTTTCGCCGCCGCTGGGACCAGCAATGACTCCTTACGTGAACTCATCCGTAATATCGTACGTGAGAAGTTGCAAAAGGCTGGTGTAACACCTCATCCTACGGTTAGCTCTATTGCAACCGTCATCAAAGATGAGCTGCACCAGGCCCTCCGGGACACCTTGCCTCCTGACACAGCTGCGCCAGCTCCTGCTGAATACCACCGTAAGACAACCTACGCGGAAGCCTTGAAACGCCCTGCTGCATCGCCGCCCTTGTTCGTTCATCCTGTCCCTGCAGTTTCACTCGAGTCAGCGCAGCACATGCCATACTACGAAGGCACGTACACGCCACCGCCCCTGCCCTTTGGCCGTGGTGCTTCTGTTGCCCATCGTTCGGTACAACCGGTCCAGTACATCGACGATCGGCACTCGTATCCTCGGAAGTCTGATGTCTGGCGCACACCCGATCACCGGCCTCTATGCTTTCATTGCGGAGAAGCTGATCACTTGTACCGCCAGTGTCCTTATCGCCGTCTTGGGCTTCGCGGCTTCTCTGCGTACTCGCCGCCCCCCCGTTACGGTCAGAGACCACGCGACATCCAAAACTACCTCTCCCAGCAGCATGAACCACCGTCTGCCGGGCGCCAGTCGCGCTCGCCATCACCGAGGCGATTTTCATCAATGCCCCAGCGGTATTCTACCGCACGATCTCCCAGCCCCCGCCGGGAAAACTAGCCGAAGCGACCTCTGGGGGCGGGGTCGCTGAACGTCGAAGCGCTGAAGACCTCCTATTGACGCAGAACCGTACAGAAACTGGTCCGACATCACCTGCTGCTGCAAAGGATAGCCGGCTTTCACTCGACATAGCAGTAACAATTGATGGTTGTGTAGTTAATGCGTTAGTGGACACCGGCGCAGACTATTCCATACTGAGCGGGAAACTGACAACGCAGCTGAAGAAAGTAATCACGCCGTCGCATAACTCGCAGATTCGGACAGCTGGTGGCCATGTCGTAACTCCACTGGGTGCCTGCACAATTAGAGTACAGATTCAAGGGTACACATTCGTAGCAAGCTGCCTTGTTCTACGTGAATGCTCCCGTGACGTCATTCTGGGAGTTGATTTTCTACAGGAAAATGGAGCTATCATTGATCTGCAAGAGCGCCGCGTCACGTTCTCAGCCCAGCGAGCAATCAACGTGCAGGATGACGGAATGCGTGTCGACGTACTCCGTATTTCTGAACAGAGCGTGACGCTTCCTCCCCGAGCCAGTGTTCTAGTCGACGTAAGAAGCTGTGGTTTGAGCGATGGCGATGTGGTGGCCGAGACAAATTTAGAACACCTTCTGCAGCAAGGCATATGTGTAGCGAGAAGTGTAATTCACGTTCGCGACGGCCGATCTGAATTGCTCGTTACCAACTTTAGCAACGAGCATCGACACCTTTTCCGTGGCACTTCGATAGCGTTTGCCCACGAAGTAGCAAACGTAACCAACTGTCCCACGTCAGAAATAGTGGATAACGCAGACACATCAATGAGCAACATTGACATCAATCCTGATCTGTCCACCGATAACCAGACTGCGCTGCGAGCGCTCTTGTTCGAGTACAGGTCTTGCTTCGCAAGTTGCTCAAAGATCCGCCAGACGTCCATCACTCAGCACAGGATCATCACGTACGAGGACGCACGCCCAGTACACCAGCACCCCTACCGCGTGTCGGCTAAAGAACGTGAAGCGATACGTACGCAAGTTCGCGAGATGCTTGACGATGGCGTTATCGAACCATCCAACAGCCCGTGGTCATCTCCAGTCGTGCTTGTTAAAAAGAAAGACGGATCGCTACGCTTCTGCGTCGATTACCGAAAGCTCAACAACGTGACCAAAAAGGATGTGTACCCGCTACCGCGTATCGACGATTCGCTGGATAGACTTCGTCGTGCCCATTATTTCACTTCTCTCGACCTCAAAAGCGGGTACTGGCAAATCGAGGTAGATCAGCGAGACCGCGAAAAGACAGCCTTCGTGACTCCAGACGGCCTATACCAATTTCGAGTACTCCCTTTCGGCTTGTGTTCAGCGCCGGCAACTTTCCAGCGAATGATGGACACTGTCCTCACAGGGCTCAAGTGGCAGACTTGTCTTGTCTACCTTGATGATGTGGTGGTCTTCTTTGCCACGTTCGAGCAGCACCTACAGCGCCTGCGCAGCGTGCTGGAGGCTATCCGATCGGCGGACCTCACTCTAAAGCCACAGAAGTGCCACTTCGGCTATGAAAAACTGAAACTTCTTGGACATGTAGTTAGCGCTGAAGGAGTCCGGCCCGATCCAGACAAGCTTGCCGCTGTTGCCGAATTACCAGCTCCTGTCGATAAGAAAGCCGTCCAGCGCTTCCTTGGTTTGTGCGCCTACTATCGCCGGTTCATTCATGGCTTTTCACAGATAGCAGAACCTCTGACTCGTCTCACAAGGGACGACACGCCGTTTGTCTGGGAAAACGAGCAACAAGCAGCTTTTGATGAACTGCGACAGCGCATGCAATCAGCACCCGTTCTCGCTCATTTCGACGATGATGCTGACACGGAGGTCCATACTGACGCTAGTAACGTTGGGCTTGGTGCAGTGCTCGTTCAGCGTCAAGACGACATCGAAAGGGTGATAGCCTACGCCAGCCGCTCTCTATCCCGTGCCGAGGCGAATTATTCCACTACGGAGAAAGAGTGCCTCGCAGTCGTGTGGGCAATCACCAAGTTTCGCCCGTACCTTTATGGTCGTCCCTTCAAGGTAGTGACGGACCACCATGCCCTCTGCTGGTTGGCAAGCCTGCGCGACCCTTCAGGACGGCTAGCACGGTGGAGCTTGCGGCTGCAGGAATTTGACGTCACCATCGTCCATAAGTCCGGCCGTAAGCATGAAGACGCTGACACACTGTCACGCGCACCCCTTCATGTCGTCAGTCAGGAAGCAGAGGAAGACGAAGGCTTCCTGGGCGCCATTAGCTCATCAGACTTGAGTAAACTGCAGCGGAATGACGCAGAGATTCGTCCGATCATCGATCATTTAGAGGGCCAGGACACAATCATACCACGTCATTTATCCCGCTCGTTGCCGTCATTCTGCCTTCGAGAGGGTGTGCTGTACAAGAAGAACGCTCGTTCGAACAACCGTACCTACCTCCTGGTGGTTCCTCGAGACATGCGAGACGACGTCCTTTTCGCTTGCCATGACGAACCCACATCCGGTCATCTGGGCTACTCACGGACACTTGCCAGAGTGAGTGAGAGGTACTATTGGCCAGGACTTTCGGCAAGCGTCAAGAAGTACGTCAAGAGCTGTCGGGAATGTCAGCATCGAAAGCAACCATCTGTTAAGCCAGCTGGTTTGCTTCAGCCCATTGAAGCACCCTGCACGCCGTTCGACCAAGTCGGCATGGACATTCTCGGGCCATTCCCCCTATCTGCGGACAGCAACAAATGGGTGATCGTCGCGACCGACTATCTGACACGCTACGCTGAGACGCAGGCGATCCCACGAGCCACGGCTTCTGAGGTAGCACAATTTTTCATGCGCCACATCGTGTTACGACACGGTGCTCCTTCCACTATAATAACGGACAGAGGGACGGCATTCACGGCGCAGCTTATGGACGAGGTTTTCAAACTGAGCAACACCAGACACCGAAAGACAACTGCGTACCACCCGCAAACCAACGGACTTACCGAGCGACTGAATAAGACCATCGCAGACATGATCTCAATGTACATCGACGTACAGCACAAAACATGGGACCGGATCTTACCTTACGTGACCTTCGCGTATAATACCGCCGTGCAAGAGACCACGCGATTCACGCCATTTCGGCTTCTCTACGGCCGCGAAGTGCAGACCATGCTGGACTCTATGCTACCGTGTCAAGACGAAGACGAGTTGACAACTGACGCCGATGAATTCGCAGAGCGTGCTGAGGAAGCCCGGCAGCTCGCGCGACTACACATCGGCCAGCAACAGCAGGCAGACGCACGGCGCTATAACATCCGCCACAGTGAAGTATTTTACAACCCCGGAGACCAAGTTTGGGTGTGGACGCCCGTCCGCCGCCGTTGCCTTAGTGAAAAGTTACTGAGCCGGTACTTTGGCCCTTATAAAGTGTTACGTCGCGTCAGTGACGTGAACTACGAAGTGGTTCCGGACTCAACATCGCAGGCACGGAGTAGGACACGACCGAGGTCGGATGTCGTTCATGTGTTGCGCATGAAACCATTTATTGCGCGTTGTTCATAACTTTTTTCTTGCCGTACAGCGTTCTTTGTGTTATTTATTTATTTTTGTGAACTTGCTTCTTCGTTCACTGATTTTTCCTATATTGGCACGCTCGTTCATTTCTATTTTTACTTTATCCGAATTTCCAATTTCTTTTTTTCCACGTGCCTATGTCGTAACATTGTGGTGGTGCTATGTAATTTTCTTTCCCCCTTTTGGGACTTTTTTTTTTCTTTTCGAAAGGGGGGATAATGCCACCCACACGTAGTGGGTCGACTGCAAGAGCGGCTTTACCATCTGGAGGAAAGGAAGAAGATTTGCGTGTCTCTTCTCGGCTCGAGAGCCAGCCACGACTGAGGCATCGTCCTAGAGCTAGCTACCCGGTTGTTCAATATATCTCCCAGTACTTGTGACTCATCGTGACAATATGAAGCAATGATGATATTTGGACAAGTCATTTTAATATTTTTTCTTTTATTATGTACTATTTTATGGTTTAAGGAATGAACCGTATAGCAATGGAACAAAGAGACACAACGCTCATAAATGTTTGTACCTTCCAACATTTTACTTTAAAAGCGTCTTACGGCGTTATCGCTTTCGCAGTCATCGTCACCGTCGTTATTGTTGTTCTCGTTTCTCTTGTTCTTTTTGTCGGACCGTTTTAGGCATACGAAAAGACAGTGAACATTAGAGCCCCCGTCTCTACCAATGCGTAAAATATGGCGCCCCATGTACCACACATTCGCACGCACTTTATATCAACCAATATCACACTGTTACTGTAACAATATACGAATGAATGTAAGGAAAAGAAATCTGTGACAGTTAACACTACTTTTCACAAGGCAACCTTCCTTTCTCGAGGCACTTGAGCGTTCATAGAGTACCCGCTAAATGTTTTCCGTGTAAATACTGTGCTTCACAACTAGTAACAATACAAACTACACGATCAACGTGCGCAATGTAAGTATACAAGCAGGCCTAGCAAGTAAGTATATAGTATTCATAAGTGTTTAACAACAATGTCCGCCACGGTGGCGTAGTGGTTAGACTATTCAACTGCTGACCCGATGGTCACGGGTTCAATCTCAGCCGCAGTAGTCGTATTTTAATGAAGATGAAGTGTTTGAGGCCTGTGTACTACTGTGTCATGTCATTTGAACTTATAAAACAACAGGTGGAAGAAATTTCCAGAAGCCCCACACAACGGCGTCTCTCATAATATTGCTATGCGAAGCGCTGTCGGAGATGAAGAAGAAAACGTTCCTTGATATGAGCACGGACTTGGCTCTGCCTTTTGTGCCTGGCTTTAGATGTCTGTACATACCTGTTAAATACATTTTGCAACGCCTTTTCTCCCCGAAACAACTTGTTGGAAGTGCTGGGTTTCGTGGTTTTGGGACGTGAAGCCCCTCATATTACCTATGCCATATTGTTGCAAGTCTTTCCCAACAGTGACCACATCAATACAGCAGAACTTCTTTCGTGCCTTTTTTCGTCTGCCACGCCAACATGAGAAACTAACGAGCTTTTCATCTCGTTGGCAATTAAACGGTGCGAAGATCGATGCAAACAGAATAGCTTGGTTGTCGCAAATGCGCCAGCCACGTCCATCAATGAACATATGGTATGTGCTGTCGTTAGTGCGCACGGAAGTTATGCTAATCTCTGCAAGCACCGAACACAAAACCTGTAACCCTCATTAACGATTGGTCGAACCGAAATGTCTGCCGGTACAGCATCTAAAAACCTTGGCGCAAATGAGACAGCTGAATCGCAAAAGCCGTTCGGTTGAGATAGCAGGTAAGTGGCTTTACACATCAGCAAGAAGCAAGGACGCGAGGAACTAGATGCAAAGTAAGACAAAGATAGCCATAATATCCACTTATGGGGGACTACGTTTACCTGAAATGTGCAGTGCACAAATACGCGTATTTCAAAAAAAGAAAAAGAATGTATTACTTCGTGCTATTGTGAATCTGCTGATGTGCTTCAGTTTCACGAAACAGGGAAGTTCCCACTTTCTTGAAACGTAGTTGCTTCTAGCTTTTTTTAGGCACAATAATACTAAAGATCCACTCATCAATGCTCTTCTCTAGAGGTTATTTTTGCCGAGAACAGCGATCTATTACCTTATATATTTGCCTATGCATACACTGAAGTCCACTGTAATACTCTTTTTTTCTCACTTGTGTTTTGAATATAGCAACTGTTCTATACCATGGCCACAATGGAAGACAAGGCCAGGTCCTAAGGAGCTCTGCCCTTAAATTTAGCAGATCCTATGCCTTGTGAGAATCGGCTTCATATGAGGCAGTCACATAATAATTGTGTATGCTAATTTTTTGACCTCGTAATGTTATTGTTATAATAAAAATGATGATGATGATTAGGATGATGATGATAAAAATAAGAAAGAAGAATCACCACCCGAGAACTCTGTACATATTATGAACCAGCTATAGCTGAAACGTGCAGCCCAAGTGTTCAGCTGTGGGTACAACACAACGCTCCAATGAAGCTTTTCAGAATTATTGATTACATCTTCGTGTTTCTTTACGAGGTTAGAAACTCGTTTTCTTTGGGTTTACCTCAGTGTATATATAGCATGCCGCACATTGCGCTTCGCATGATCATGGTCGTGGAGGAGTGTAGTGAGCAGTGAAATGCATTTCGCAATCCTGTAATCACTGTGGTTGTCTTCAAACCAGAGGCGGCCGCCGGTGTCGCAGTTGAAGTCAAAGCGCCGCTAGAGAAACTCCTGCCGAAAGCGGGTGCTCGCTTCGCCGAACAAGCGCCGTTGCGTTTGGCGCGGCGTTGTAGCAAGCGTTTGACGTCGTAGAGCTAACTCAGTGGCGTCGTTTGCAGGATCTGTCCGCCACTGCCACTTGCATTCCTGTTCGCGTTTTAGCGTAGCTTGGAAGGCTGTAAGATCAACGGTACGCAGTTTCTGCCGGTACTCCGTCTCCCAGGCCTATGCCGTCGCTCGTGCGTCCGCGATGTATGTAGTAGTAGTAGTAGTAGTAGTAGTAGTAGTAGTAGTAGTAGTAGTAGTAGTAGTAGTAGTAGTAGTAGTAGTAGTCACCTCCTCGGCCGGACTAGAGGAGCGGCACACGCGCACCCTTTTTAATTGAGGAGGAAACCCGCGCATGCTAATGATAAACAAAAACATAATTTTGCCTAATGAAATAAGTTACAGAGACGAGTATTGCTGACTTAATCTCCAATAAAATTTGTTTTGAATTTAATGCTTACTAAAAAACTAGAATCAAAAGGACGCACTTTGATCGCTATCTGACCTGAAAGGGCTGCCATGTTAAACTCGTTGGGCGTAACCTCCTTGAATTTAGCGAGGTTCAGCGATGGTTGGGCTGCAGTGCCATGAATATAGTGAACCAGTATATAGCCATGAACTAGAGGTGGTCAAATGTGAGGAGTAGACACGAAGCGCAGGCCATAAGAAAGTGCGCGGGTGCCACCTCTGGTTTAGTCCTTGAAATGTCCGCTGGATGGTGGTACTTCTATATGTTAAATGTATGATGAAAAAATGCGAGATGGTGGTACTTGTAGAGTTCACTAGATGAACGGATAGATAGACAGATGCATGGATGGACGCACAGATGGATGGATGAATGGATGGACGCATGGACGATGGATGCACGGATGGCCGAATGGACGCACAGACGGATGGATGCACGGACCGATAAACGGATTGTCACACAGATGGAAGCTCCGCCCCACTCATCATCATGCACTCTGGGAATAGGTTGTGATTTTTTGTGCCCGGACTGCAACACCGGCCCGGCTGATGATGATGATAATAATAATAATAATAATAATAATAATAATAATAATAATAATAATAATAATAATAATAATAATATAATAATAATAATAATAATAATAATAATAATTATTATTATTATTATTATTATTATTATTATTATTATTATTATTATTATTATTATTATTATTATTATTATTATTATTATTATTATTATTATTATTATTATTATTATTATTATTATTATTATTATTGTTATTATTATTATTATTATTACAAACCATTCAGGTACAAGTAACTGTATAGTATTTGTAAAGGTAGAAAACTGTACGAAAAGATGACATGCCGTGGGCAGGGGACGAACCTGCCACCTTGATTGATTGATATGTGGGGTTTCACGTCCCAAAACCACCATATGATTATGAGAGACGCCGTAGTGGAGGGGTCAGGAAATTTCGACCACCAAAGGTTCTGAACACACGGGCCCACAACATTTCCGCCTCCATCGAAATTGCAGCCGCCGAAGCCACGATTCAATCCCAAGACCTGCGGGTCAGCAGCTGAATGCCTTAGCCACAAGACCACCGCAGTGAAGCTAACCTGAAACCTTCGTCAAACTCGTTCGATGCTCTGCCAACTGGGCTACCATGGCGGCTATCCCACTACGTCGTCACTGTACGTTAGTGCTCAATAATATTGATCGTTATATTTAGTATTTGTGAATAAAGGCCAATACTCTACATGTTCGATGATTCCAAAGTGCTTGAATGCAGATGTATTGCAAAGAATCTTTCAGGTATTGCGAAATTAAAGCTTTTTTTGAAAGGAAAAAATTGACAGCATATCCACGGAGTGAACGATGGAGAATGGGGCGAAGCGTTCGTCCGTCCATTCGTTCTTGCTTCCGTCCGTCCAAGCGTCCGTCTGTGTGACCGTCCATGCGTCCATCCGCCCGTACGTGCGTGCGTCTGTTCGTGCGTCCGTTCGTGCGTCCATCCTTGTGTTCGTCCATGCATCCGCCTCTGCGTGAGTTCATGCGTCCATCCATGCATCTGTCTGTGTGTCCGTTCGTCCATCTCCAAGTACCCCCATCTGGCATCTTTTCATCATTTAATCCCCATATAGAAGCACCACCATCCAGCGGACATTCCAAGGACTAAACGAGAGGTGGCACACGCACACTTTCTTGCGGCTTGCGCTTCGGGTCTACTTCCCACCTTCAACCACCTCGAGTTCATGGTATTTACTAGGTCACTGTATTCATGGCACTGCGGCTCAACGCTCGCTAAACCTTTCTAAAACCAAGGAGGTTACTCCCAGCAAGTATAACGTAGCAACCCTTTCTTGTAAGATAGTGCTCAATGTACAAGCGAATTGCTGCTAATGGGGATCGCAGCGTGCGCGTTAACTAAAAGACGAATGCTCATGTCTCTCATTCCCCAATATCAGCCATTGGCATGTACATTGAGGACCATTTTTTTATTGTTCAACAACACACAGAAGAAATCTCTCACCAGCACTACCTTGGAGGTCAAAAAGTTATACTTATTACATACTACAACGGCTACGAGCGGCGAACAGGCGCCGTTATAAGAAGCTTCGCCCGTAAAATCGCATTTTATAATGCTTTCAACAGTATTTTGTCGAGGGCGCGCACAGCGCAGAAAGGATCAGCATTCAGCTTCTCTCATCAATCGTGAAAATGACTGCAGGTTATGAAACTGCAGATTTGTAACAGGTTCACTCTTAATTTCTGTAAACGTACGCTGCTTACATCTGCAGTCCATATCCGATACACATGTTTCTTGAAGTATTACTTGCTTTTATTCTTTTCTTCAGAACATGTTTTAATCTTTCTTTAGGGGCGAAGCTCCTCATAACAGCACCCGTTCGTCTCTCGTAGCCGTTGTAGAATGAAACAAGTATAACATTTTGACCTCCAAGGTGGTGCTGGCGAGAGATTTCTTCTGTGCGTTGTTGAATATTAAAAAATAGTGCTCAATGTACATGCCATTGGCTGCTAATGGGGAATGAGAGACACGAGCATTCGGCTTTTAGCTAACGCGCACGCGGCGATCCCCATTAGCAGCCATTTGCATGTACATTGAGCACTATCTGAAGGCAAAGGGTTGCTACGTTATACCCGCTGGGTGTAACCACCTTAGTTTTAGAAAGGTTTAGCGAGCGTTGGGCCGCAGTGCCATGAATACAGTGAACTAGTGTATACGATGAATACGAGGTGGTTAAAGGTAGGAAGTGGACCTGAAGTGCAAGCCGTAAGAAGGTGTGCGTGTGCCACCTCTTGTTTAGTCCTTGGAATGTCGGCTTGATGGCGGTGCTCCTATATGGGAAATATATGATGAAAAGATGCGAGATGGTGGTACTTGGAATGTTGACTAGATGGACGAACGGACACATAGACAGATGCATGGATGGACACATGAACGAAGGCAGGGGCGGATGCATGGACGAACGCAGGGACAGAGGCACGAACAGACGCACGCACGGACGGACGGATAGACGCATGAACGGTCACACAGACGGACGCATGGACGCAAGGAAGCAAGAACGAATGGACGGACGAATGCTTCACGCCACTCTCCATCATTCGCTCCGTGGATATGCTGCCAATTCTTTTTTTTCAATTTCTGACGTGCTTGTGTATACATGTATTCGGCATCTAGTCGAGTGGTTACATATTAACTAATGACAGAAAGCAATTGTCTTAGAAACTGTGGTGTGAAAGTAGTAAAAAAACGATGATTTGTTATTTTACTTATTATGAACTTCATCGCTCATAACTTTCCATTTAACATTCAAAAGCACTGCACCCTGCGTGTTTATTAGAATTGACATATAGTTGATTTGGGCACGCTCATGTTGGTGCGGAAAGCTCTTCATTGGTAAGGGGTGCCCTTCACCCCCTTCTGCCCCCCATCCGCGCCGTTAGTCGAGTCCTGAAGAAAATGAGCTCCACGGTGATTGAAGGGAGGGGGAGGACAAGAACAACAATAGGAAAGGCAGGGAGGTTAGCCAGACACGTGCCCGGTTCGCTGCCCTACGCTGGGAGAATGTAAGAGTATAAAGATGAGAGAGGGTGGGAAGAGAAGAGAAAGAGACATAAAAGGATTGTCAGTCAATGGGCTGACGCGTATGCAGCGGTGGCACAACACAAAAGGTAAAGGTGTTCACATAGGCCTGTAGTCCTCAAAAATCATAAGACAACTTTCACTGCCTTTTGAGCCTACGAAAGACGAGAATGGTGTTCCAGTAGCATCTGTATAGATAGTCGCCGATCGTCCAATTGCTGCAATGCGTCAGAAAACGGCTGTCTTTCAGAGGCAAATCGAAGGCAATGGCATAGAAGAATGTCGATGTCTCCTTCGGTGCCGCAGACATCGCATTCCGCATTGTCGGTTAGTCCAATGAGGGTTGTATATGCTTATGTGAAGGCAACCTTCAACCAAAGGCGACAAAGAAGCGAAGCTTCATGTCGACGAAGTCCGCATAGAAATCAAAGCTCCAGTCGAGGGATTAAAATTGCAAATGAAGTGATGACGTGTTTCTCCCAGCAGCCTGTTACAGTAAAAACTTGTTGATTAGAGCTTGGTTAACTCAAAATTACAGTTACTTCAAACCGCCGGTCTATTCCCTGTGTATTTATGTGGGGAAAACTACCGATAATGTGAACACGTCGTATCCACAACAGTTAACTAGAAGTGGGAGGTCTCTGGCTTTCATCACTCCTCACAGAAATAGGGCCAGATTCATTACAGTGAGTTACAAAACGAAACGAAAGAGTCTTTACTAGAGGTGCAAAACAATGAAACAGGATCATTTCTCTGCAGTACAGAATTCAGACATGGCCAACGGTGCTATGTAGTCGAGAAAAACGAATCGCAAGTGAACGAAAAATACTGATTACCTTTTTTTCATCATTTCAACTCTGTCATATAATGAACTTGACTGGGAGCTTAAATAGCGTTATATATTCCGACATTAAAGCTGACTGCTCATAAAACTGCATGTTGTGACCTATTTCTGACTTATCAATGACTGTACAATTATTTTGTTCTCTGTTTGAGCTCCATAAACTTATTTAATGAAATCACCTGCCTCAACATGTATTATTGCCTATATAACTCGTGATAACTTGGCCAAAGGTGGCTTGTGTGGGTTCTATGCACGCTGTGTGGTGTGATGTTCGTTCATTCTGTAGCACCAACTCGTTAATTCGAACTCCACTTAATTCGGACATTTTTAGAGTCTCCATCTGGTTTGAATTGACCAGCGTTTACTGTATCGGTCTCAGGCTTTTGTGGATATAGGTTTCAAGTAAACATTCCTTCGAGTGACACATTACTGATACTTGATCGCCGCTGCTATGAAAAAGCATGTGTAATCGTAACCCTGCACATTAAACAAATGGTATACTTGAAGGCCCCACTGGGTGAAGCATTGGCGCCCCCTTCAGCTGATTGGCAGGGGAAGAGGTGCTCCCCTCGCCCAGCCCCCTCTTCAGTGCGCCTACGGACATACACGTCGCAAATTATTTAGGGTGAGGTGCTGCCCCTAAAAGTTGCGCCATCTCGACCATGTGACGTATCTTTATTCTGATCATTAGACATCAAGTGATGCCTGAATAAAACTAGCGTCTATTTGGGACCAGATATACGCGAAGAGGGTGTGACCTCGCATTGTTATTTCATGACGGGTAGCTTAAGTACACGTGATTTTCGTTCAGTTCAGTTGAATTCTGTTTCTGCAGCTTATGAATTATTCCACTAATGATGATTGGTACAAACTGATATCTAGACGAAGGTACCAAGGTGAATGATTTCTAATGAGACCCTCTGTTAAAAATAAAAAAGAAGTCACAGAGCAAAAACAACAAAAGAATTAAAATGCATATTAAAAAAACAAGCACCTAAAGCAACACAGAATATTTGTAACCTAAAAAAATTTAAAGTAAACAATATAAATCATCTCCACAAAAAATATCAGAATACAGGTTTCAAATTATCAGAAAGAAACAAATTTCAGAAGCAAAGGTTTTATTTCACACTGAAATGTGATTTAAAGTTAGCCCTTTTAGAGATTGTGAAAAGATTATCCAAAATGTAGGCAGAGAAATTGATGATAGCCTATCATCATAGTACATGATATACAGCGAGCAACTTGGTTATGAAAAATACGTGCATGTAATACTAGTGCAGGTAATACTAGTGCATAACATAACTAGGGCAGGTAATACTAGTGCATAACATACCAACAATAAATAAAAAAAATGCCTCCTAATCTCTCAATCGTGGGGCTTTCTGTACGACGAAAATACAATAAATTAGTTTTTAGATATTCAAAAACACGAACAATAGTTGAAACAATGCACAGTTGCTAAATGTGATCTATCACAGAAGTATTACGCTCATATATTATTAAATGACTCTAAGAAAACCTGAATCAATGCTGTTAAAGAAGAAGCGCCTTTTTCATAGACGACGCTTAAAGTGAGCTTTTCTGCTTGATTCATCACAATATTGGCAGACTCCATGCCCTGTGACAATCGATGATATGTGAACCACGAATGAAGAAGGTTTGTAGGTCACTTGAAATTCAGCACAACGTTAAAAGGCGGGCGTAAATTATGTCGTGCATGGCTTCCATGTCATGGTCATCATAGTTGCGCCTGGCATTTGTGTTCGTCGTCCATTCACGTCACGTAACCCCACACTTTTATATATAAAGCAAGCGAAGCAGCTGAGAGCGCACTATAAGCATAGCATGTAGTCATGTTTTAGGTGAAACGTCATGATTTTCATGTTTGGACGTGCTATTTACCTTCGCCATCCTTTCACGTCACGTATTACCAAACTTGGTATATGTGGAGCTAGGAAAATGGCCGCGAGCTCACTGTGAGCGTGCATGTAGTCATGCTTTACATGACACATTTACCATTATTATCATGTTTGAACGTGCCATTTACTTTCATAATCCATTCACGTCACGTAATACCACATTTTGTTTATATGAAGCTAGCAAAATGGCGACGAGTGCACCATGAGCGTGGTATGTAGTCATGTTCTTACACGAACGCATGCGATGATTCTTATGTTTGCACCAGTCATACACCTTCATCATCCATGGACGTCACGTAACACTAATTTTGGTACTTCTGAAGCTGCCGAAAAGGCCTATACAGCTATATAAGCCTATTCAAGCAGGTTATACAACCAGCCTCTATAAAAAAAGGACTATTCCACCATCGTTTAGACCTAACGTCAAAGTAGAAGCCCGTGCAATCACCGTAAGGTTTCCTGCGGCCTACTGGACTATCAGCATGACTTTATGTAGAATGCTCCGATGTGCGTGCATGTGTGAGGCCGGAATTATCTTTCAGGGGCGAAGTTCCTCAAAACGGCACCCGTTCGTCCTTCGTTGTCGTAGTCATAGTCATAGTGCGTAACCAGTGTTACATTTTGACCTGCAAGGTGGTGCCGGTAGGAGATTTCTCCTGTGCTTTGTTGAACAATAAAAAGTTCGCGGTGTGCGCGTTAACTAAAAGCCGAATGCACCTGTCTCTCTTTCCCCAACAGCAGCCATTGGCATGTACATTAAGCACTATCTGACAAGAAAGGGTTGCTACGTTATACTCGCTGGGTGTAACCTCCTTAGTTTTATAAATGTTTAGTGAGCGTTGAGCCGCAGTGCCATGAATACAGTTGATTAGTATATACCATGAACTCGAGGAGGTTAAAGTTAGGAAGTGCACCCGAAGCCCAAGCCGTAAGAAAGTGTGCGTGTGCCACCTCTCGTTTAGTCCTTGGAATGTCTGCTGGATGGCGGTGCTTCTATATGCGGAATATATGATGAAAAGATGTGAGATGGTGGTACTTAGAGTGTTGAATAGATGGACGAACGGCCACACAGGCAGATGCATGGATGAATGCATGAACGGGCGCAGGGGCGGATGCATGGCCGAACGGAGGGACGGACGCACGAACAGACGCACGCACGGATGGGCGGATGGACGCATGGACAGTCACACAGACGGATGCATCGACGGACGGAAGCAAGAACAAATGGACGGACGAATGCTTCGCCCCATTCTCCGTTATTCACTCCGTGAATATGCTGCCATTTTTTTCTTTATTTTTTTATTGCGATAGCTATTATATGGGTGCTCTCAGCTGGATTTCGCCCCTGGCGTCGGTGTTGGTGACCACCGTCCTTCACGATATATGTATACATATCTATATGTGTGAAAACGCAACAAAGAAAATTATTAAAAAAAAACTCCGGCTCATGGATTGAAACGTGAGACTTCTTGCTTGTGAGAGCGTGACGTTATAAACTGAGCCACGAAAGAGCTCCTTCTTCAACGTAGAAACAGTAAGCTGATCTGTTCTGTTTTCTGTTTTAACTGTTTTGCTGTGGAAAGGTTGAGGTGCCTATTGCCTCGGCTACTCCATATCACAAAGTTCTGCAGCGAAAAATAAAATAATAATACAGAATGGTATCCGAAAATTAACAATACGGAAAAGAAAAAAAACGTAATAGCACCCTGAAACCAGTTCAAATATCATGCAATAAACAGTTTTCTTCACGCAGTTCACACAGTCATAGACTATTTACACGCACACCTTAGTATTCTACTGTCAGTATATACATGATCACATTTTATATATAACCATCTTTGGCTGTCTGTCATAGGCGCTTGTCCAGTCCGGTCTCCACTAAAAAGTCTGTCAGGAAGATTATTGCCTTTTTCTGGACATGCATCGCAGGCCATGGTCCAAGTAGTTTCTTTATTGTGAGGGGCCATCTGTCCAAAATTGCTAGTTTGTTCTTTAATTTTTCTCTTTCATTCGCGTATTTAACGCACTCCAAAGAATATGGCGAACATTTTCTTCTGCATGACAACAATTGCATTCCGGTGAGTTGGATCGATGTATCTTGTGTAGGAAGCTGTTTGTGTATGCTAGTTCCAATCGAAGACGGTGGATTAATGTCTCTTGGTGTCGTGGGAGGTCTGTAGCTATGGAAAATTTTCTGTGTGGATCAACTTCATAAAGTAGCGTTTCCTTTGATTTAGGGCTCTCAAACCACTTCTCCATTGAACAATGGTTAGCTCCTTGCGATATAAAATGTCGAATATCCGCCACAGACATAGGGATTGCGCAATCCCGTTCTTCCTTTAACGCTTTCTTCGCGAGGCTATCATTCTCTTCATTTCCCCTTATTCCAGTGTGGCTGGGTATCCATTGGAATACGATGTTGTGACCCTGCGATGACGCATATTCCACAGTTTCTGCAATACATTGTGCTATTTCACCATTTTTGTAAGGTGATCTCACATTTCCGATTAGCTGAAGAGCAGGTTTGCTATCAGTGCATATCACCCATTTTCGTGGCTCAGGATTCTTGCAGATAAGCTTAACTGTTTCAAAGATAGCAACCAATTCTGGTGTCGTCGAAGATTTGTGCGATAATTTGTACATCTTTTTTTCTGAATTTCGGGTATAAAGACCGCACAGGCTGACGTTTCTTCAGTGCATGATCCGTCTGTATATATCTTCGTTTTTTGATTGTGCATTACATGAAGCTGATGATACCAACTGTGCTGCTACTAGAGGTGCCATGTCTGCTTTCTTCTCTATGCCGTCTATTTCACGGATAACGTTGAGAAGTGGCAGCGTCCAAGGTGGTTTTGAAGGTTTTCATTGTTTATATTCTGGTATTACTGCTTGAAATCATGATATAGTATCCTGTAGTCTCGTTGCCGTCTTTTGTGTTAGTGCACCAGATAAAAAATGACTTTCATGTTGCGTGAAAATTGTAAATAAATTTCTAGATGTTTCTTTAGTTTGGAGTACTGTAAAAGGTGTCTCTGGAGCCTCCGCACACACTAAAGCACTGGAAGTTGACCGTGGTAAACTCAGACATACCCTCAAGCTCCTTGCCAATAACAAGTGAAGTCTCCTTTCGGTGGAGGCTGGAAGTCCGTGCAGCAAAGGCAGTGAGTAAGTTACGATGGGGCGTATCCAGGCAACATGCAGGGCTAATAACGACTCTGTAGTACCACCCCATTTGGCCCCGCATGGATGCCGGAGGATTCGGATGGCCTGATTCACTTTTTGTTCAAGGGACTGGACATGAGGTGACCATGTTAGCCTCCGATCTAAAATTACTTCCAAGAATTTATGAGTTTTAAAATTTTGAATAGGCTGATTTTGCAGAATAAACTGGAAATTTCTAGGTCTTTTTAATGTAAACGTAAGTATGACTGTTTTCGCCAGACTCAGTGCCATACCTCTTTTTTTATAGAAAACGGTTTACATAATCCAATCCTTCTTGTAGAGTATGTTGTACATCCAAAAACGATTGACCAGACGTCCATATACTTATATCATCAGCATATACTGAACATCTCATGTTAGGTTGAAGATTATACGTGAGCTGCGTGAGCTGCGTTTCATACACTGCAGCCAACTCTGCGTATAAAACGTGTGCTTGAGGGCCTGCACGTGAACACTAACTACAGTTACAGTAACGTTACGAAACTTCACCTTGCATCTAACAAATTCCGGTGCATCTGTTTTTGAAGTAGCCACAAGTGTCGACAGAATATCGCGTCTCACACACATCATTCTGCTTTTTGCAGCAGGACGTTCTGCTTGGTACACCACATAATTGGACAAGGGAAAGTTAGTGGATACTAGTTTTTCGGAAATACACAGAATCGGAAACCTGTGCTGAGCGACGCATTTCCGAAAATCTCCACTCTTATTCTGCAAACCGTCAGTTTCACTGGAATATTGCACTTATTTTTTACCAGTTAGATAGTCTGGTAGCCATGATTACGACAAGAGAAGATGCTCAACATCTAGCAGCAATTTCACTTCTGATAAAGAACCTGCTTGTGGCAGGGATCGTAGAATTGCTTTAAGAGCCGCAAAGATTATTGGCGAAATGACTTGCTCGTTTCCGGCTGTCTCCGTCGAGATCACATTTTTTGAGGAATTTTTCCTCAGCAAGCTGCTGTGACCATTCCCTTTGGTAGTCAGTGGCTCCTTGGCTGTGTCTGGCCCGGCAGCAAGTTCCGCTTCAGCATGTTCTTCGGCCCGGACTTCTTTGCCAACGCGATGTTTTGGTGCTGAGCGCTTGAATACTTCTGAGTAAGAGTCGTGGCGCCACAGTTTTGCATTTCTTTGTGCCGCAGGAACATCTCCGACTATATCCGCATTGGGTGCTGGACCTCTATGTATCCTATGGTACCCTTTTACAATTCTCTCTCTTTGTGCCGCTGATGCCAAATGGTTTCGAGAGCAGCCTGAAAACGACGCCGGATGTGGTGCAGCACAGTTGGCACACTTAGGTTGACGCTTCGAGGTGCATTCTTTATAATAGTGTGCGCCCGCACATACCTTGCATCTCTTGGTTCCCCTGCAAGTCTTAGCCTTATGCCCATATATCTGGCAGTTGTAACACCTTACCACCGGCGCAATGTATTCCTCGACAGTGTGAACCGTAAAGCCGAGAGCAACTCTTTTTGGCAATGGCATATCATGTCTAAATTGGAGTATTACATTACGTATGGGCTGCATTGTGGCACTTCCATCTTCATTTCTTGCCCATCTCTTTTGTCGTGTGACTGAGATTACTCTAGCATCTTTAAGATATTCCAGTAGGTCATAATCACTGTATTCGAGTGGAACATCTCTTATCTTTGCTAGGGTCTTCATGTAAGACTGGGGTATCATCACTTGTACACGCAATCCAGCCAGACTCTTGATCAGCAACAACTTGTCTGCCGAGTACAAAGGCCGTACTCCAACACAAAAACTTCCATCTCTGTTGATTCTTGATGATGTCACTTTCTCATTGATAGCAGAGATTATCTCAGATGCCATGCGATTGGGATTCACCTTCCAGAAGAAGTCCTCGACAGCGATTGGTCTGAACACCACCGGTATCCCAGTAGCTCGGTTCTTGTGATGAGTGACCACCGTGTAAGCTCCCTCGTCTTCCTTGGGTGCTTCTGTATCTATCTGTGTCATGTCATCAAGGGAGTACGTCGATGTGGCGTCATCCTCCTCTGTGCGCCTTTTCTTACCCTGCGAGGCCTCGCTGTTCTCTGTATGGGACGTCGATATCGTTGCTGAGCCTGCAGCAAGTTGAAGTCGAGCGGGATGGATAAGTGGTGCTCCGCTTGGCGCTAGCGGCATCTCGTTGTCCCCCATACCCGGGCTTTGCCAGGTATGAGGCACGGGCCCACTAATGGGCAATTCTGATCGCGATACGTAGTGAAACTCCGACTCACCGATGTTTAGCTGCCACTCTGGAGACAGCCCACCCACCGCACACACCGTAAAAAGATCCCGAACTCAAATATATTAACTGAATTAGGAAAGCGAAATAAAGCTACGGGCTTCTTCCATTCACTTCTTCTTCTTCCGAAACAGCAAGCTATTTATATCTACCACTTACCGCTGGCGATGCCAATGTTCGGGGAACTATCGTGTTTTCCACATTACCATAAAGATGGCGCAATCAGCGCCCGTCGCGAGATCGTCACGACATGGTGCGCGCTCATGCGTCGATGCCCCACGCGTACTTTGCCCCGCAGAGAGTGAGAAAGGGGGGTGGACGTCCACGCGCGTGTGCGCTTAACCCGTGGTGGGGAGAATCGTACGCCTTGGGCTTTCATTAGAACTATTAAGTTGTAGGTACCAGGCACACAATGCTTACTGAACTGGTAGCACAGCCTGCGTTTGAAAAAAGGCGCGCTTTTCAGACACCACGAAGTAACAACTGAGACACTTATTCGCGCTCAGCTGTAGCTTCGAGTTCATTTCGTACGTCAATTGTGCGTGAGCAATGCGGGGCACGTTTTCATCTGCTTGCCATTGTTCGCGTGACATTCCAATTTGTTGCTATTGCATTCATTGTTTCGCCTTTGCAGCAAATTTGTGACTTTTTCTCCCATTGTCTTTTTTAATTTCCTATTCCCCAACCCGACTGCAGGGCAGTCTACCAGAAATTACGTTGTGATGAACTTCCTTGGTTTTATTGTTTTTATAAAATATAAAAATAAATTAGAAAGTTGTCACTACTACTTTGCGATGGCTAGCTTTTTCCCTATGCTTTAATGTATTAGACAATGGCTTGTTCGACAGTTGGTCCTAATGTGGCAAATACAATGCAGATAAATGCTTTTGCAAATGTCATCGCTCTTAATATATACCAGATGGCAGCGTGCTTTCTCCACAAAATGTATACCTTGCCCTAGTGGACGTGGTCGCTCACGCTCGCGAGCGACGTGCAAGAGGTCGTTAGTAAACGACCCATATATTTGTTTGTCTTTAGGGAGGAAGAACTAAAAATTGGTGTAGTGAGCAACGCGGGGCCCTTAGTGCCTATAGCAGGGGTTTCAAATGCGTGACACGCGGGTCATTGTGACTTTGGAACAAATGTACAACAATATCGGATATGATGTTCTCTACTAGGGCAGAGCTATCAGCTGTCCTGGTTTCTAGACGCCTGAAGGACCTCTAGAAAATGTGTAAATCGGTCTCTGCGTTTAGAAAATGTAGATAATGATTTGGAGTACTAGTTTCTATACTATGTGAGAGCATATAACCATACCGTTCACACCGGCTAGACGGGATATATTATTGCGGACTGGCTCGCACATGAATGTTAACGTCCTTCATTAGATCTGTAAATTAACTCGACAAGTATGCTCATTAGCTACACTTAAGTCACTGGTCTCAAACGAATTTTCGACGTGACTTTGCATATGAGTCAATACACTTTTAACATAATGCCAGAACAAAATCACTGCATTTTACAGTTGACGTCCAGGTTTTATGGCAGCTGACCAATAGTCCCTCGTATACAGCCTAAGGCACTAAGTCTGCCAGTACGAGACCCTCGTTAATGAATAATAAAAAAAGTGGATACTTAAGGGCTCGTTTTTACATGTTTTCACACAATATTATTGGAATCTAACAGACAATAGTGCCAAGGAAAGTATAGGGGAGGTTATTATACCGAATTCTTAAATAAATGTGAAGAAATAAAAGTGGGTGAAGAGATAACTTGCCGTGGGCAGGAACCAACTGTATACGAGGGACTGTATAGGATGCTGTATACGAGGAACTATTGGTCAGCTTCCAGCTCGTAATACGTTCACGTGCTACGTGACGCTACAAAGGCTCATAAAAGATTGTGCCACACTCGCCGCCATGGCTACAGATGGCACTGACTGACACTCCCGCGTTTAAAATGACATATATACCGAATAAAGTGGCTGGGAGGATAGCTACCATGGTAGCTCATTGGTAGGGCATCGAACGCGTTATTCGAAGGTCACAGGTTCGGTTCCTGCCCACGGGAAGTTATCTTTTCACCCACTTTTATTTCTTCACATTCACCTTGCAATTTGGTCTTATAACCTCCCCTGTACTTTCCTTGGCATTATTGTCCGTTAGATTTCAATATTATTGTGTCAAAACACGGAAAAACGAGCCTTAAGTATCCACTTCTTTTCGAATATATATATATATATATATATATATATATATATATATATATATATATATATATATATATTTTATATATATATATGTGTGTGTGTGTGTGTGTGCGTGTTTGTGTGTGTGAGTGTGAGTGTGTGTGTGTGGGTGTGTGTGTGTGTGTGTGTGTGTGTGTGTGTGTGTGTGTGTGTGTGATAGGTGGGACGCTCCAAAAACCAACGGATTTCGTGTACAGTGTTCATTTTAACGATGAAATAGTCAGAAATGTGGGTGAAATTCGAAAACATAACATGCCATTTGTCACAGGTCCCTTTAATCAGGGAGGCCATCGCCGGGCTGATTCCAAGGGCCGAAGTATCGCCCCCCCCCCTTCCCCAAACTGCAACACGACAGCATGGACAATTTAGAAGTGGTCCTATTTGGCGCGCGAGCGGAAGCCGGCTGTGGTCCAAAGAACAAGTCAGAGCCGAGAGTCGATAAACGAAACAAAATTATATTCCCAAGTATGGCAGATCCCGAAGCTCCTCTAAAGAGAAAAAGGGTGGCCACTCTTGAATCTTTGAAGACTGGTGTCTTTCGGGTACGGGCAGTCCGCTATAGATAACGCTATTGACCTGGCCTCGCCTGTGCAACATAAAAAACACCCACAAACAATTATCTACGGCGTTCTTCTTGGACGTGAAAGGCGTACACGATAACGTATCGCACGAAGCCATTTTGGATGTTTTGGAAAGTGTTAGATGGGGTTCATGTTTACAAATGAAATAATAGCTATTTGAAGAACATAACATTTTTTGTACAGAGTGAGGACGTCAAAACAACGCATCATTGCATCTGTCGTGGGGTACCTATGGTAGAGCCCTTAGCCACACACTTTTCAACCTAACGCTCCTCGGGCTGGTTGCTGCACTTCCACGGTCAGTCCATCTATGAATATACACTGATGACATCTGCATGTGGGCGTCAGATATGACACGCTTTCATGGGCGTGCTGGACTTCGGAGAGCGGCTACACTAGCGAAAATGTGCCTTGAAGTACTGATACTAGAGTTTTGATTAGAGAAGTGCCCGCTTACTGCACTGAGGCATAAGCTGATGAGCCCATATGTCAATAAAATCAATGGACACATCATAAACTACCGGAAGACCCACCGATTTTTCGAAGTCATAGTTGATCGCGACCTTTCCTGGAGCTCTCACATCACCTGTATGAAGACAAAACTCACATCGATCACCCACAATAAGGTTTTTTTTCTGGGTGGGGTGCATCTGTACGAGTGATAATTCAACAATACACTGTTCTGTTCCTGGGTTATATGCGCAATAGCTTGCCTGTGTTTTGCGGGAATCGAATAAAAACATGCGCGTCCTTAAGTAGCCTGAAGCCCGAGCATGGCGAATAGGCCTGAGCCTTCCGAGATGCGCATCTACACCAGCTACAGCCGTCAAAGCGTGTGATTATCCAATTAGCACATACATCCGCGTTGAAGCTTTGACAATGCACTGAAGACATTTTGCTCAGACTCTAACGCATCACCTCGCCTGACTTCAAACTTTTAGGTCTCTCTCAGCGTCCAACGGAACTGTGAATGGTTCAGCATTGCGCCATGCTTCCATCGCACTTCACGTGTGCAACACGGCCACCATTACTATTGTGGTGTTTATACCCACTTAAACCTCTTCCTACTATTTCTGGCCTCCGAAAAAAGAAACAGTCGTCGCATCTAGCCCTGAATTAGGCCAAATTACTGTTCCTGCACGGGAAGCAAACGTACGCTTTCACATTTGCACTAATGGCTCTGTTTCTTCAGTTGGCTTAGCAGGGGCGGTGGTTATTTCCGCGAAGTCTGTCCCAATTCAATTCAAAGACATCGCATTTGACATCATCGATGGCTGTAGAATCAGCCACCATACGTGCAGTTTATCGTGAGTCCATCGTTTATACGTGAGTTTATCGTTGAAGTCCCTTCGCAAGCTTGGTTCGTCTTCTCGGACGGACTCGAAGGCAGCTTTCCAATGTGTTTTGTCACCTTTTTGTGACCTAATAGGTAATAGGCAATATAAGGCTTCTTCACCACCAAGCAATCGAGAGTCAGCAGATCATAGTGTTACAGTGGGTACCAGGTCATTATGGTATGTAGGGCGATGACCGTGCAGATGAGGCTGCTAGATCTGCACATGACGGTACGCAATACACAATCATCTCGTCCTCAAGAACCAATGCAGCTACAAGGCTTCGTTCGCTTGTACGTGACATCACACTGACTGACATAGTGGGAGTCGATAGGTTTCACAAATGCTCGCCTAGATAACTTGGATCCCAGTCTCAAGCTTCGTCTTCCCTCAGAAATATCTCAAGCTAAGGAGACTCTTCTGTTCCGCCTGTGACTTGGCGTGGCCTTCACGAACGCCTATTCTTTTTTTATTGGAATTGCCATCCCCTCGACGTACAACTACTGCAGCTGTGAAGAAACAATCGCCCATCTTGTGTGCGAGTGTGCCCATTTTAACGGGCCAAGACAACAACTTGCCCAAGTTCCAGAAAAACTAGATGGTCGTCCTTTGTCAAAACTCAGGATCACGAGTACTTAGCCTAGTTCATCCTCAGCCCAAAAAGCATTGGAAGCTTTTGTACAATTTTTGGGGACAACTCAGCTTGGAGACAGACTATATTGTCGTATTTCCTTCAATTTTTCTTTTCCTCTTTTGTTATTTTTTGTCTTCTCTCTCTTTGTAACATCTCTTTTCTGCCATCTTTACTCTCCTTACACCCTTCCGAAGCACAGGGTGGCCAGCTTCTCTATAACTGGCTAACATATCCCTGTCCTTCCACTTATTTCTTTCCTCCTCCCTCCACAAAATCGAAAAAACACACCTCTTCTCAGATAGGTCGTGTTATGTCTCGCGCAATCCAATCGTCTATAGGCATAATCTACTTTTTAGAAAGCTTCTATTACCATAGGTGTCATTCTTTGTTTGCTTTTTGATTTTCCACCGAAGTGCTTTATTCCTGGCTTGTGCGGTTGTTGTTAGCCAGAAAGTTTGCAACAGCTGGGAGCTCATCTTCGCTTTCGAGAATGCCAATGCATTCCCTCTTCCGGCTTTAACTCGCGTTAGAGACTATGTTTACCTTTATTAGGCTACCAGGAGTATGGTGATAACGCTTGCCTTTAAGATACACAGGCACGTAAAGTAAACTTTACGAGTAATATCTAGGGTCTTATCTCACTTGTATGCGTTTATCTCCTATTTACATTTATATTATCTGATCTGCCATGTTGGGAAAAGCAACTTTAAACATGATAGTTGCTTTCAACTCCTTCTAAAATTTTTGAACATTTTTTGTGTCTTTGCGTCACGATGCCTGAGACAGTTCTTGCATAACCTCATTTTTTATAAATGAGGAGATACATAAAATATCACTCAAAATTACACTTGTTCTGTATAATTTCCGGTGCCATATTTAAAGATATAGGTGATATCGGAACTATATTACTGTCTAGAAACTGTTTGCATGTGCTACGTAAGTAACCCTTTATGAAAACAAAAATACTCACTTCTTTGCCCGAGATATCTGAGAAAAGAAAGCAGGTGGCAAGCCCCAACGCCTGGCGAATGCTGATTGAGTTCTTTCTTCATTCTTAATCTCCTCCCTCCTTCCCTCCTCCTTCCCTCCTCCTTCCCTCCTCCCTCCCTCCTTTCTTTCTTTCCTTCCTTCCTTCCATCCTTCCTGCCTTCCTCCCGCCCTTCCCTTTTTCTTTCCTTCTTTCTTTCTTTCTTTCTTTCTTTATCCGTATTCACCGATATCTCCGTTTTTCTTTCACTTCGCTTTCTTTCTTTCTTCGTTACCATATTGCCTACGCCACTTCTCTCTCTCTCTCTCTTCGTAACACTCACAACACTGTTGTTCTATACCTCCCTTTTCGTAGCCATCTTTCGCTAAGCCGAGTTAGGCTCGTAGGTTCCCAAGACCTAAATCAGATTCATACTTACTCCCACATTCACCTAAATTTAAAACATACCCCCTGTCGAAGCCCTCAACAGTTGGATTTGTTGGCGCCTTGGCAAGCATAATTAGTTTGTACCCACGTTGCCTAATCTCCTTGCCTGATTGCGACTGGCGTGGCTCAAAATCTGTCACAATCAGATCCTCTTAAATCTAACTTGCTTGCGAGCACGTTCAACTGTGAATGAAAGGCACATTTTAATGCAATATTTATTATTTTAAGTGACATATATATCGCATACATATGGATGAACTACAATCCTACAGGCGGTGCAAAATTGAGGAGCTAGCCACTTCGGGAACTTGTACTACTCTGTGCGAGAGAAAACATAGAGGCAAAAACGTGACAGCAACGACTCACTCACTGAATTAATACTGACTGGTGGGAATGTACACTGAATCATTAGACAACATACAGCTAAACTAGCCGACATTTGTCATTAATTGACACTAACAGCTACTATAGGTCATTTAGACATTCTTCGACATGAATAAATTTGTCTGTTCTGACCAAACTTGGTTGCGGGTGAGTAAAGTAATTGCGTGGTGGAACAGAACGCCACCACTTCCGGTCATTCAGCCGTTCGTCAGTCAAAACCACAAGTGTGAAAAAACATCCTCTCCCGCGTGAAAGAACAAAACATCAGTTTGTGTTCGCGTGCCCTCAGTAACGCAGATCCCAACTTCCCATGTATCTCATACTTTTCAGATTATGGATTAAATGAAAAAAAAAGACACTATACGCACCCGTAAGAGGGCACCACTTAGGTTTACTATAACGTCGCGCCGTTCTGCAGCTTCCAATTGTAGTCTTCGTCGTCATACCATCCCATACACTGTTTGCGGTGCCTCTTGCGCCCCGCCATCTTGATGCTTTTTGTGTTAGTGATTAATTTTGCATGTTTGGCTGGAAATGCCTGTGAGTGACTTCTCTTTTCTTAATGTCTTGCTAAATTTATCAAAATGAGCCTCAGCTTCCACAACTGTAAAGAAGTTTCGAAGCAGTAAATCCTTGAGTTTCTCTCCTATTTCTTTACAATTCGCCCCATTTCCTGTGCCCCCCTGTCCTACGGCGGTATCTTTATAGTGCAGTACTTGACTGGAAGCTTATACAACGACATCTAATCAAGAAAACCGTACCTTAATTCGATATTATTTTAATAATATTGTTACTGACATATTATTATTATTATTATTATTATTATTATTATTATTATTATTATTATTATTATTATTATTATTATTATTATTATTATTATTATTATTATTATTATTATTATTATTATTATTATTATTATTATTATTATTATTATTATTATTTGGGAGTTGACGTCCCAAAAGCACTATATTTTTATGAGAGGTGCCACCGTAGTGGGCTCCGGAAGTTTCGACTATCTGGCGGACAGCACGCAGGTTTCAACGGTTTCGCCTCCATCGATGTGCAACCGCCACGGCCGAGATCTAACTCACGACTTTCGTCTCAGCAGCTGAGCTTCATAGGCAGTGATTCACCATGCCAAACTTCACCTGAATTGAACACGGAAAATTTACTACATACAGTACTCGTGCAAAAAGACCTCCCATATATGGCACAGAAAATATTGAGTTCGATAGGCAATCTGATGAGAACATTGTAATGACACCCGACCCTTCAGGACACTATTTATTTTAATAAAGTTGTTAGAGAAGATCACGAAAGTTGGAATACTGCATTTTCAAACCAGTCCAACATTACACTTCGTTTATCATTCATTATAAAGTTCTTATGTTTCGTTGTAACCAGTCACAGTTCTTCTCCCGTAATAATTTGGAGGCTAAAACATCATCTTCTGTTGCACAGTGGTGGGTAGTAAAACGAACTACGAAATATTTCTTTCTCATTTTTTACCTGGCCAAATACAGATGGTTTTCCGCGCGGTTCTTCAGATTTTAAAAAAATTTGCGTGCCACCCAACTATTCGTCACTGGGATTCAACTGTAGACGGGATCATTTTTCATCCTTAAGCCCACTGCTCCACCAACGGTATTATCTCTCCGCACCTTAGTTTGTGTGGGTGCCTTGCTCTCGTTTTTTCTTCACTAGAGTCTTTGTTTTGGTTAAAAAAAAGATAGAAAAATGAATAACTGGGCAGCCAATGTCCGTCAGACAACAGAAATGTAGCAGCGCGAGAACATTGTCAAGTGCTCAGAACACTTAATTTTTCATCGGGCGATTCTCTGTGCTCACTTTTTATAAGAGGGAAGGGGGACGTGCAGTGTATTATAAAAAATATTAAAGTTCAATTTTTTCCGGAGAGTATGTAGTGAAACCACATACTCTTCGGACTCCTTGGGTATTTTTTTAATCATAGACGCAAAAGTTTACGAAATATACTTTAAGAGCCGGCATTCTCTGAAACCACCAAATTTTGTGAGTTGGGCATACATACACAAAAGAAATTATAAAGGTACAGCTGATTCCTGTTTCGTAAGATTAAGTAAGATTGGAGGGAAGCGTTTAGAGGACAGAATAAAATAGCAAGTTTTACGTGACACACCCACTATGTAGTGATGAGGGGTGCTGTTGTGAAGGACTCCGGAAATTTCGACCTTTTGGGTATCCTGGAATTCGGCCACCTAAATCAAAGTATGCCAGTCTCTAGCAGCCTGCATTCATCGAAATGTGAACGCCACTTTCAGGATCGAATTTTGGACTTGTGAGTTACCACTCTAGTACCGTACCCATCTGCACTATGGCAGCTACGTTAATAGGAAAAGTGAGATAAAAAGAAACAATTGCTTGCGCATGCTCCTTTCTATGTTTTATGATGCCGGCGTTTTGCCCGTGTTGATTCTGCCTTACGCAATGCATGCCAGAATGTCAGATCTAACGGGGCCGTGACGTCCACAGAGGCAGCAGTCGGCGGGTGAGAGTCGAAACGCATTATTTGCCCGAACTTGTGGCCGAGACAGTGAAAGTCTGTTACGAAAGTTTGGACTTTCGTAACTTAAAAACACCATAGACGAATTCTGAGAGCCAGTCTTTTAAAATAGGGATACCATCGCGCCAGACTTTAGCGAATATATTGCTCCCTATAATAGCAAAAAATAGGAGAAAAAACTTCGCCCTTAGACGTTTATCCAGCGCTCCACCAGCAGTGCTTACGAAACCAGGATTTGAAAAGAAAGCCCTTTAGGAAATGATGTCTAGGCTGGCTGCCTTGAACTCGGCATTCAGGGATGCTTGCGCTTAAGTAGGTTTCACTGCAAACAAAACAAATATTTCCCCTAATGGTTTCCTAATGGCTTACACGTGCACGTTAGTCGCCTATACACTGAGACAGCAAAAAACCCCACGCTCAGAAGTGTGTTAAAAATATAAACAAAAATAGAAATAAATTAAGGTTCCAGAAAAGAACATAAACTCGGCAGATTGCCTGAAAGTGACGTACGTGTGGTAAATATATCGATCCTTAGAATCCTTGCGGTAGTTTCGAATTCGTTTGATAGCACCTATCTGAAAGGTTTATACATTCGATAATCTCTCATTATTTCTAAAACATGTTTTTGGTTTGTGAAGTGCACTGTCATTCCTTTTTGTAATATGGGTACAGGAAAGAATATCAAACAAAAGAAACTTCTTGAGTGAAAAGGGGAAAAAACATCTTTCCGTTTCGATTAGGTGAAGGCTGAACTCGGTCACTCTGGCTAATTGATGACGTCCCACTGAACTGCTCGACGCCGATCATTCGCAAAAATTTTTGAGGCCATTGGAATTCGTTGTCGCCTCAATCTATGCAGCCTTCGTCGCAAGCAACAACGCTTGTGAGAGGCTCGCCACCTAACACACGCACTCTGCGCAGGTTGCAAGAACACTTGAACGGAGTTCGTTAGCATGTAGGACGATATATTATTGTGACTTGGTGTCGGGATTATGCAATTGACACCACATTGAAATGCTCTCTTCTTCACTTTCTTTCTGTTGTTCATTTCAGTACACGCCTCGCTACCGGCCGGATCTGCTCAGAAGAGGATGAAGTTCTTCGGCTGAAACATAGGCATGGGGGTATCTGTACAACTATCTCTTCGGGCTAGTATGGTAGCTACAACGTAGACAGCGATTCTAATAACATGCTGAAACATTCTAACAGTTGTGTTAACGTATACGTTATTATCGTCAGGGAATACCTTCCAAGGATTTAACGATATGTGGGGTATAACGTCCCAAAACCGCCATATGATTATGAGAGACGCCGTAGTGGAGGGTTCCGGAGATTTCGACCACCTGGGGTTTTTTAAAGGTGAACCCAAATATAAACACACGGGCCCACAAAATTTCCACCTCCATCGTAAAAGTAGCCGCCGCAGCCGGAATTCGATCCCGCGACCTACGGTGGTCTAGTACCTTAGCCACTAGACCACCGCGGCGGGGCTTCCAAAGATTTGAGAGCGGATGCGCTTAGTCCTTAGCAGTCGTGACTCCTTTCCTTGACAAAGTTTACGCTGAAAACAACCGTACAACATTTCAAAATTTCAACGTCAGTTTTACCCCTGGGAAATAAGCTGAGCAGACAAGCACGTGCCACCCCTTGGTGAACGCAGATTGATTTCTGCCTTCATTTTGAGTCAGGAGCTCCTCAGGGGCCCGAGCTCTCATACGCAAATAAAGAGGAAGCAAGACAAAAATACAGAGAGAAAGAAAATAGAAAAATGGGATGAAGAAAACGAATAAATTGAAACAGAGAAGAGACAGAAGACACTCGAAAAGGAGAAAGAAATAGAGGAAAAAGAAGGAGAAATACCAAAGACGGGTAAGGGAAACTGCGCAGCACCACACTTCCGCCATGCTTGGCACCACTAGCTTGAAGCTCCCTTAAGCTTTCCTTCAACAATTTTTTTCATCTTTTCTTCCTTTCCTTCCTTCTTTTTTTCTTTCTTTCTTTCTTTCGTTTTTTCTACGTCTTGTTCTAAGCGCGAACAGAGATGAAGCTGATGACGAACCAGAAGCACGTGAACGCTGATATGTGGCCTACCCTTACCAAGGTCGTTGACTAATCAACACAGCACTCAGAGTGCTCCACGCGACGCAGATTCTCAGACACTACTGCTGAAATTCATGAATGCCCGTGTAATACTGCGTATCACCGCACGCAATGACAAACCCGGGACAGTAAGCTGACCACCTCTCCACTCGCGGGCTTCCGTATTTGAGTAAATGTCAGCAAATCAAAGGGAAAGAGGGAGAGGGCATGGACCTAACTGGTGGGCCTATGTGACAGCTGCAAGCGGCGCGCTATCAAGAGCCAGCGAAATTCCCGCCTCTGCTCTGCGTATATACGCATGTGCCGTGCACACGGGCAATCGTAATGTGGCGCGGCAGGAAATTGCGATTTACCCGGCGCTAACTTTTTGGACTTGAATTGGTGGTGGAAGTGTGCTATAATTAGAGGCAGACGCAAGATGCGGGCGAGGTGGCTGTGTAGGGCGCGCGTGCAGGTCGCTGAGAACAGAGATCCCGCGGTAGACAACATGCAGTTCGTGCACCTGCATTATTGTGATTCAGAATGCGCGTGAAGGAGCATGCTAAACAAGGAGTAGCAACGGCGCTTTGCTAGCAGAGTTTGTACGCGCCATTCTTGTGGATATAAGCGCGAAATGAATGCGTACAGGGAAGTGAACAAAGACATATACGGGACATCCTTGTTGAGATTAAATGATTTTGTTTTTTGATGGCGAAGTTGGGCAATATGTTACTTGCTAGATCAGCAGCTTTCAATAGTTTCTTAATAAATTCAACAGATGAAAGTAAAAACAGAAGCGCGGAACGAATAAAAGCGAGACAACCGCGCTTGTACTTGTCTGTACACATGCCACTTAAGCTGATCAGTGCAGTCTCACCTTTATTTGCTAGCGTTTACGCTCTGGCCTTATTTTGACATTCTTTCAAGTCAGAAAGACGAGCGACTCCCCGCTCGCCATTTTCCATTCGCAATGATTATCACTTTTATTTACTTGATAAGCTATCTCCATAGAGAAAGAAGAAGACAAGAGAGGACACTCCGCGAAACCTGGCCTCAGGAAGTGCGTCACGATTACGTAACCAGCTAGTGCTCTCATCAAACGTCAGATGGCGCAAGCGCAAAAAAACACAGTTATAATCAATGAAACGAAATTGTTTTCACAAAATAATAATTATACGCCCGAATTAAGTATGTTCTTTATACATAAAAACAATTTATTCAACACACCTTACGTGATTATTTTTCTTCAGCCGTACTGTCATAAACACCATCCACCCAGCGACAAGCCCGTGCATGACTGGCAGCGAGAAGCTTTCGTCGCTTTCGACAACGTCGGCTGCGTCGGTGTTTTCGTGCGTGAGATAACAGGTGAGGCACGTTTTCAAGCGAAGCTTGTTGAATGACATGTTGTTGGTCTTGTTCGGTCATTTTTTTTTTCAGAAAACGGTTACACCTGTGCGAATAAGACAAACATAGAAAGATGCACACACACACGTTGCGCTTCGTGTGTGCAAGTTTGTTTCTTACGTGGCGTCTCATTCACGCAGTTGTAACCTTTTTCTGTAGCTTGTGGGGACGGGGAGGTTCGCTAAAAAGAAAGTTTGTGGCTCTATGCGGCGGCTAGACGGGAACATTGTGCAACGTATGCAATATAGCAAAGGCGGCACGGCGTCAAGCCGAGGCGACGCGTGCTGCGTCTGCCACGGACGCGAGCGTCTGTAGGCTGAGCATAGCTGGGCAGCTAGGTCATAGGCTCGGTGGCTCGGTGCAAAATATTGAGAAGCGTTCGCTGGGCCTCGCATGCTTCACGACACGTTTCCCGAAGGCTCGCAACACAAATAATTCTTGGTGTGCCGGAGGCAAATCTGGACTAGCCAAGTGGCCATTATCTTCGTTTCTTCGCTAACCTTGTGCCACTAGTGCAAGCTGCTCACAAATTTTTTTGACGTTTCCAATATACTTTTACCGCACAAATTTTAACTACGATTTTTCTTCCCAATGTACTGTGCTGATACTGCGTACGCACGAAGGTGTTCTAAAGTTCCCAGGCCGCGATACCATTGCATTACAAGGGATAGCGGCCTGGAAACTTCTGAAGATCTTTGTACGTGGTCTTGACGTATATCTTTGTAAGTCAGAGTTTTATGGGTCAGAGATGTATCACTGGTTTTGTATTGTGCATCGATTAGCTAATCATTCAAAGGGGTTTGTTGGTTCCGCAGGCCGCTCGCAAGATTGTTCCGACAGCACTGTCTAAGGCACCGAACAAGCTTCACAAGACCCTCCAGAAGATGTCTCCGCCAACAGCTCCACGTCTGAGTGCCCTAGAGAAAATGGTGACTATGCTTTTATTGCAGCTGTTTTTAATGTGCTATTTTATGTTTAGGACATTCTGAGGAAACTATCCTCAAAAGGACACTACGTGTGCACTTACAAAATGTAAGGGTGGGCTCTCAGTGATTTTCATTTTTTTGTGCATTATCAACATTGTGAATGGTTTGTTTTTAGGTAGTGGAATCGAAAACTTTGCACCACAGAAAGTTGTGCACCTTGGGTCTGAAAGAGCGAGGAAAGTGCTCGTATGGGATTAGTTGTTCTTCGCTTTTACATCCATTTTTTTGTTTATTGCAGTGCGTTCCTGTGTGCCAGCGACAATGTCTCCATCAATGGAGTACAAGCAAACCATTAAACATCTGCAAGCCAAAGTAGCAGCACAGCGGAAAACTATCAAAAGACTGCGGAGACAGCCTCACCAAACTAACCACTCATTCGTTGCATACATTGTTTTGGTTACCCGCTATGAGGAGTAGGGACACTGTGTATTCGCTCGAAGTGATTTGCATAACCTTAAAAAGAGTGTTGGGTATCCTGTCTGTATTTTTGTAGCAAATGCGGGCGAACTGTACACTTTACTGTGGGTCGCTTGGTCACTGCGTATGCTTTATCTCTCCAGCTCAAGTAATATATCGATAACAAAACCGCTTGTTGAAATGTCTTCGAGCGGGTAAGGAACACAGTATGAAGTGGGCACAGTTCACGTTATCACGCTTTTTGTATTTTAGCTTCTCATCAACCTCCTCATCTCACCCACCAAAATTTTCACAAGAATACCCAAACTTGTAGCGTTTGACGGGGCTGCGGACGCTGCCATTTTATTTTTATATAGCTTGTGAGTGATAACGTACGATGTAGAGCCTTTGTGAAAAATAATGAGCCAAAGTGGTTTCCTTCTGCTGTTTATTAGCCCTGTAATACCGCTCTCGTAACAACAATTAAGGTCCACAATTCTGGATAAGTGATGACTACAATCTATTTTAGCTCGCAAGCGTCACAGCAAGACCCAGACGCAAATCACTTGGGATCTTAAGTTTTTGATGATAAGAAGAGCCACAAGACCTGCCAGTGTTTAGCATAAAGTTTGTCTTTCACGTAGGGAGCAAGCTGCAAAGCCCTACCTTTCTGAGGACAAGCAGGCATCAAGTCTGCTTTTTTTTTTCATTTTGGGCTAGCTGTTCTTAAGCACAGCCAGCACACTGCAGCTTTGCCTTTCTGCTATATTGTGTCGTGTGGTTTCTGTGCACTCTTTTTTTCTATGCATTATTTTGGTTAAGCCCAGGCGTGATTCGCGACTTCATTGCTGTGTATATGTCACTTCTTCCTTCTTCTTCAGCATTGTGCGCTGTGTTTTTGCCATAGATCCTTACTTACCCACGGGCCCGGTGTGTCATACTTCACCAGCTTCTCGGCTTCTGCCAACTCTAGCAATGTGTGCGTTGTCTGTGTTCTCTCTGTATTTGTTACAATATTTGTTACAATTTATTTGTAAGGCGAGATGCATTTGTTGTCTACCTTTGTCATATTGTGCTTTTTATATTCTCAGACTCTACCTTGCCTTTGAATAAAACATTGCGGATACTCTGTCTCTTTGACTGATATATACATTGATCACTTGTTCCAAAAGAACAAGTGAACAAAAGAACAAGCGCGATGAATAAAATCTTAGTGAATTATCACTACCTGCATCTCTCTTTATAATAACCTAATCGAAATAAAAATAAAAAAAATAAAAATTCAAAATTTGCGCCAGTGAAACCGAAACAGGAAGTGCACGCCATTTGCTCTCACCAACCACCAGGTGTGCTAGGGTCGATTGGGCCGCTGGGGTCTACGGGAGTGTCCGCTCTTCACCTTTTTTTATTTCTCTATGCTATCTCGATCTGTAGAGTAAAAAATTATGACGTCCAAGTTATATCGTCTATGCTCCACTGATCGTGGGTATAGCCGGTGGCTGTTCACCCGTATGAGACAGTTTGGTATACCAAAAACCCTGCCTCTGTGTGGAGTATTTAAGTTCTCGCTATGTGAGCCTTGACTAAGCTGCTCTTCCTTCATGGTCGGTGTTCTACTCGGTGGTAGCGTGAAAGGAAGTCTCTCATTCTGTGTGGAATGTTCTCTTTTTTGCGGAGCCAGCAAATATAGAGGCAGGATTGGTGCATGAGGACAAATGCCTGTTCTTTTCCCTCTTAATTCGGGCATGAATTCATACTGTGTGTCAACTATAGATCGCATGTAGGGAAATGAGCGGCAAATTCGTCAATTCCTTCCTCCATCATCTTCGCGTATGTATGTATGTATGTATGTATGTATGTAATGTATGCATGTATGTATGTTTCAGACCTGAACATATTTGTTTTTGTTTTGTTTAAAACAAAATACCGGGTGTTCAAAATTAAGCTTTATGATTTTTTTAAAATTAGGCGCTCGAAGGCACGTGAGAACCACTTGTGCAAATAAGTTAAGCGGCCAGGGGGACAGAAAGTTAGATGATAATTATCGCTGTCAGCAGCCCAATTAACTAAAATTTAATAATTAACTTTTTACTGGCTGCGGTAAGTTGGCATGTTTATATTGAAAAAATGTAGGCAGTGGTGTTTGTACACAGTTTCAGTTGGAAGATTTTTTCTAGCACGCCTGTGTTCCGAGATATCCGGCTCCAAAGTTTAATTGTCTTTCGCACGATTACGCATGCAAGAGGGTGAGGGTCCGCGCAAAGCTCCTCCCTAAAGTGACGCATCTGTTGCGTGTGGTGTTTAGTGTGTGAAGAGGGTGGAAGCGTAGGCATAGGTGATAGCAATTACCCTTGCCCTCTTCGGCCGTCGAAATCAAAAATCGAAGAACGCTTGCAACCAGTGTCGTAACACGCAACTGCAGAGCCTCTAACGATAGTGGCAGATACCATGCCGAGATAATGGTGCGAGCGGAGAATCTGGATGCCAGTGCGCGTGCGTAATAATCACTAGAGAAGCATGCGTGGTCGTTGCCTGGGCTACGCGAATAGCGTGACTGCTGATGTCCGAGTACTGTAACTTTTATTGAAACAAGAGCAACAACTCCACCAATAATAACTGAAACAGTTTTATCCTTGCTAACGCATATTTCCTGCTGCTACATAAGCATATTTCGGTCATGCACAAATCTCATCGAAACTCTTCACCTCTCAAGACGTCAATGCCCCAAAAAGTGTTCAAAATGCCTGCCTTCGGCAGCAACGCAAAGCATGAACCGCTGTCGCGTCGACTCGATGACTCGGCGCAGTACTTCTGCAGGAATACTCGCACAGGCAGATGTTATCCTGTCCTTCATGTCATTAACATCGCTGGGCTCTGTTACGTAAACTCGATCTTTAACGTAGCCCCAAAGGAAAAAGTCGAGCGGAGAAAGGTCAGGTGATCTTGGTGGCCAAAACATCGCTCCTGCGCGCCCAATCCACTGTTGTGGAAAACGTCTGTCCAACCAGTTCTTCGCCCTGGTAGAAAAATGTGGTGGTGCTCCATCGTGCTGAAACCATACTTGGCGCAGGTCATTCAGGGAAAGACTGCAGACAAGATCATCAATGACAACACCTAATATTTCTTCTGTGTACATCTTTCCGTTCAAGTTGTCCTCAAAAAAGTGAGGTCCGATGATCCTGTCCCCGAGTATGCCGCACCACACATTCACACTCCAGCGAACTTGATGCTTGTGCTGCCTCAGCCAGTGTGGGTTTTCTTGTGCCCAATAATGGGCGTTGTGAAGATTAACACTTCCATTTCGGCAAAACCGAGCTTCATCAGTCCAAATTATTCTGTGCAAAAAGTCATTTTCTTGATCAGTTTTGATGAGGCCCCAATTGCAGAAGTCAACTCGCCTTTCAAAGTCCGCCTCATTTAGGTCCTGATGAAGGTAAACGTGATATGGATGGAACTTGTGCTTTCTTAAAACATTTGTGACTGTTCCGATGCTGCGACCGCACTGATCGGCAATCTGTCGGATGCTGAGCTCTGGCATCGAGGTTACGCACGCGACAACGTCGATTTCAAAGTCTTCATCGACGATTGCCTTCCTGGTCCGTCTCGGAAGGTGGACAGAGCCTGTTGTGCAGAAGCGTCGAAACAGGTTTGTGAAAGTGGGCCTTGTTGGAAGGGGACGGTGTGGGTGGCGAGACGCGTAAAGCTCCATTGCTAACGAAGCGTTGCCATTCATTTCAGCCATTGCAAGCACCACGTCTACTTTTACTTTGGTAGAATACCTCACGCCAGAAGCAGCCATATTAGCTCGAAAGGACTCCACGTGGATTTCCTTGGTAGACCTTCAATGCAGAGACGCTGTGCTCTAACCGGAGGCACCCTAGTGCAGGACGGTCCTGCTAACGCGTTCACAAGAAGATGTCTCAGTGTGATCTAAAGTCACGAAAAAACGTCGCGAAAAATGGTCTCCTGTTATCGCGTTCATCAGGATCATGCGTAAGGCTCATGGCGCACCGCGCTGTCACATTTTGATTTCGCCGGCCGAAGAGGGCAAGGGTAATTGCTATCACCTATGCCTACGCTTCCACCCTCTTCACACACTAAACACCACACGCAACAGATGCGTCACTTTAGGGAGGAGCTTTGCGCGGACCCTCACCCTCTTGCATGCGTAATCGTGCGAAAGACAATTAAACTTTGGAGCCGGATATCTCGGAACACAGGCGTGCTAGAAAAAATCTTCCAACTGAAACTGTGTACAAACACCACTGCCTACATTTTTTCAATATAAACATGCCAACTTACCGCAGCCAGTAAAAAGTTAATTATTAAATTTTAGTTAATTGGGCTGCTGACAGCGATAATTATCATCTAACTTTCTGTCCCCCTGGCCGCTTAACTTATTTGCACAAGTGGTTCTCACGTGCCTTCGAGCGCCTAATTTTAAAAAAATCATAAAGCTTAATTTTGAACACCCGGTATAAAAGAGTTCAACTGCTATGCACTGTATTGTACAATAAGTGTACACAGCTATCCCTGAAACACGTGACTTCTATTCAATAGGGATTTTTAAGGTGATAAAATCATATTAGATGAGTTATACGCACTCCGGTCATACATGTGGACTTTAGCAATTTGAAAATAAAGGAACAGTGAAAATGATAGCGCGCTTTCACCGAATGAACGTTAGAACAGCGGTATGCACAGTGCATCCCTCCCTTCTATGTAGGCTTCATACGATTAAAAAATGCATCGCGGAACGGTAGCACAGCACCACAAGTCAGGAGCGCTCGCTCGAGGCGTGTCGAATTACTGTAGCAACAGTGGTGCTGATTCGCGGCTGCAATCAGTAGCTCTGTATCAAGCGCGTCAGAAAGGTCATGCGAGACTGCGTGATCTGCGCGAAAAACGCGAGCAATTCTTCGGAGCAGATTTTCGCAAAAGTCAGTATTTTCCATCCAGGGTAGTTGTCACGTAATAACTCTCCGCTCATTTGTTCCGGAAGAAAAGCTTTTCAGTGGGTGTCCAAAGACCAACAAATTGCAATTTGTTCCGATATATATATATATATATATATATATATATATATATATATATATATTTAAAATTCTTTACAGGCCCTTTACAGGGCATTGAGTAAGGGGGGTAATTGGTGAAATTTTACAGATCACACAAAATTAATTCACGCGTTACAAAGCGCATCAGCACAATAAAAATATGACGCGGTTTGCAATATAAGTTGAAGTTAACAGGCGATAACAAGAAAAAAGAAAAGGCGATTTCATAGTGCACACACGACAGTGGGAACCGAATACAGTCATTATAGCATATGAAGTCGACATCAACCAAAGATAGCCAGCTGGCTTTACCTCAACGACGTGCCGTAGTTTGTTTAAAAGTTGCAGAACATACAATAGAAAAAGCACCAAAAAACGCAGAACCTATGCCCATACACAGAAAACATTTCCAGTGCAACAAACATAATTGGGCACAAATCCGACACTAAAAAAAAATGTGCGGAACAGTGGCAAGTCTATTGTGAGAAGAGAGTAAGCAGCAACTGATATATATATATATATATATATATATATATATATTATTGATAGAGAGAGAGAGGAAGAAGTGTCTATCAAGGGATCATTGTTCCGTGTTTGGCACAAACTGAAGAGATATAACAGGCAAGAATGCCAAGGAAAGTATAGGGGATGCTATTAGGCCGAATGGTATGGTAAATGTGAAGAAAGAAAAGAGGACGGAATGATGACTTGGTGTGAGTAGGAACCGATTCTACGACCTTCGAATAACGCGTTCGATGCTCTACCACTGAGCTATGATGGCGGCTGTCCCCCCAGCCACTTTATTGGATATATATGTATATTTTAAACGTGGGAGGGTCAGTTAGTGCCAGCAGTTAGCAAGGCGGCGAGTATGGGACATTCTTTATGAGCCTGTTTGGCGTCACGTAGCTCATGAACTTATTAAGAGCTGGCAGCTGACCAATAGTCCCTCGTATACAACCTAAATGCACCAATTCTGCCAGTACAAGAACATCGTAAATGAATAATGGAAAGAAATGCATACTTAAGGGCTCGTTTTTAGTGTTTGACACAATATGAGAGCTACCAGACAATCAAGTGAAGGAAAGTATATAGAAAATTATTAGATCGAATTGTAATGTATTGGGATAGAAAAGATTATATATATATATATATATATATATATATATATATATATATATATATATATATATATATATATATATATATATATATATATATATATATATATATATATATATATATATATATATATATATATATATATATATATATATATATATATATATATATATATATATATATATATATATATATATAGTGCAGTAGATCCTCCGTGAGCGGTCACAACGTGGTTTATTTCGACGTTTCGGCCTAGAGTCTGGTCTTCAGGCCGAAACGTCGAAATAAACCACGTTCACGGAGGATCTACTGGACTATATGCAACGCTACGGCCACTCAACCACCATGCCTGCCTATATATATATATATTGTTACGGTTGAATTAAAGGATATGTGGATTTATTTACAAGGTGAGGATGAAGTTCGGCAGTCGCGGTAAAGATGGAAACCAGGTTTTTGTTGGGGGGTCCACAACCACACGAATTCAGCTTTTCGGAATGAAATGGCATAATGGCGTTGATCGTACCGTTGCTTAGAGCGATATTGTGATGCCAGTGTGCGCAAGCGAGCAATTTGGCAGGCTTTTTCAGCCCGGCACAATGTTTTGGCCACGGACTCATTGGTATGGAGCTTAAATGGGAGGATTGTATCAAGGGAGCTGCGTGGTGATCGAGCGTAAATCATGTAGAAGGGCGTGAAGTCCGTGGTCTCGGGCTTCGCTGTATTGTATGCGTAAGTAATAAATGGTAATATCTCATCCCAGTTTTTGTGACTGGATGCGACGTACATAGCGAGCATGTTAGTAAGAGTTCGATTGGTGTGTTCTACAAGACCATTCGTCTAGAGATGGTATGGTGTCGAATGTCTGAACTGTGAAGTGCAGAGGCGAAGCGATTCTTCCACAGCGTCCACGATGAATTGGCGACCACGGTCACTGATGATTACTTGAGGTACACCATGGTGAAGAACAATGGAGCGTAACAAAAAGGCAGCGACGCCATCAGCTGTAGAAGATGGTACCGCAGCGGTTTCGGCGTATCCGATAGGGTGGTCGACGCACACTATTATCCAGCGGTTGTTGTTTGAAGAGCGCGGAAACGGGCCCAATAAGTCGATGCCCACTTGCTCGATAGGTGTAGTAGGCGGTTCTACGGGGTGAAGAATGCCGTGCGGTGCACTAGTAGGCCGTTTGTGACGCTGGCAGTTCTTGCAGCTCGAGACGTATTGTTTCGTAAAATCTCGCGTTCGAGGCAAGTAAAAACGCTGCTGCACTCGATGCAGGGTGTGTATGAACCCAAGTTGTCCTGACATTGGATCATCGTGCATAGTACGGAGAACGTCGCATCGAAGACTTTGAGGTACAACCAGTAAATAACGTGCGCCGGTTGCTGAGTAATTCGTTTTGCGCAACAGTCCATCACGAATGTGAAAGCGACCACTTCCTTTGAGATTCCGATCGTCAACGAACAAAGGCTCTAAAGATAAATCATTCAATTGTTCTCGTTCGAACATATTGGCGTCAGGAAACGTGTGAGAGACCGCAGCAAAACAGATGTCGAGGGTATCGGCACTGTCCTCCATCGTGGTCATAGGCAGACGGGAAAGGCAATCAGCGTCCGAATGACGGCGTCCACTTCTGTACGAAATGCTGAAGTCAAATTCTTGAAGGCGTAAAGCCCATCGAGCAATGCGGCCAGAAAGGTCTTGGAGGGTAACAAGCCAACTTAATGAATGATGGTCTGTCACAATCGTGAATGGACGACCGTAGAGGTAACATCGATACTTCCGAATGGCGAATACAGCTGCTAAACATTCTTGCTCTGTCACCGTATAATTCATTTCAGCCTTGCTTAGAGATCGACTCGTATAAGCAACAACATGCTCTGCATTATCATGGCGCTGAACAAGCACACTTCCGATGCCAATGCCACTTGCGTCACTGTGCACTTCTGTAGGAGCAGAAGGATCGAAATGACGAAGTATAGGCTCAGATGTCAGTGGAAGTTTCAGCTCAGAAAATGCGGCATCACAATCAGGTGTCCATTCGAATGGGCTGTTTTTTCGCAACAAGCTCGTCAGTGGGTGTAGTACGTCCGCGAACCGGGGCACAAAGCGGCGAAAGTAGGAACATAGGCCCAAGAAGCTGCGAAGTTCCTTCAGTGTCTGGGGTGGTTTGAATGTGCCGCCTGCTTCGATTTTGTGGAGATCCGGCCTGACACCATCTTTGTCAACTAGGTGACCGAGGACTAAAGCTTGTCGTTCACCCAACCGGCACTTCTTAGAGTTGAAAATCAAGCCAGCCTTTCCGACAGAGTCTAAAACAAGGCTTAAACGGACGTTGTGCTCTTCAAACGTACGCCCAAAAATGACGACGTCATCGAGGTAGCATAAGCACACCTCCCATTGAAGACCACGAAGGACAGAGTCCATAAACCTTTCAAAAGTGGCAGGGGGCGTTGCAAAGCCCAAACGGCATCACAATGAATTGGTACAGTGCAGCAGGCGTAACGAATGCGGTATTCTCCTTGTCTGAAGGGTACATAGGTATCTGCCAATATTCTGAATGTAGGTCTATTGAATAAAAGTACGAAGCCAAGTTTAAGCATTCAATAACATCGTCAGTCCTAGGCAGCGGATATACATCTTTTTTCGTCACGGCGTTGAGTCTTCTGTAATCAACGCAGAACCGCCAGGCACCATCTTTCTTCTTAACCAAGATGACCGGTGCTGCTTACGGGCTACACGACTCTTCAATGACACCCTTCTTCAGCATTTCCTGAACCTGGTCGGCAATAACTTTTCGTCCTGATGACGACACTCGGTAAGGCTTTTGTCGGATCGGATGGGCAGTGCTGGTGTGAATCCTATGGTGAGCGCGAGAACATGGTAAAGGTAGTGGCTTCTCCTCTTGGCAAAAGTCAAACACAGAAGCATGTCGCCTCAACAGATGGTGTAACGTCTGCTGCTCGTGTGACCGCAAAGTGGCGCTCATGATACCTAGGATCTGCAACTCGTAAGAGCAACTGCGCTTGCCAGAGACTGGACCTTTCTTGCTTCCATCGTTGTTAATGACCGCTACAGAACCTTCAGTGGAATCATTGAAGACGCCAAGCTTCATTCCTCAAGGGGGCACAACCGGCATTGGCGAACAGTTCAGTGCCCACAGAAAGATCGCTCCTTCATCAAGAGATACCAAACAACGAGGGACGAGTATGCCTTTCTTAGCACATTGAACCATGGCAGGTTCAACGATGGCGTCAAAAGATGTGGAAAATTCTGGGGCGAACACCGCAACTGACCTCATTGATCATGGCGGCACTGTTAGCTCGTCGAAAACAATCAGACCATCCTTCGCGGCCTGCGGCGCCTCATCGACGACGGCAGGAACAATGCCACCACTAACGGAAAGTTCACCGCTTCCACAATCGACGAAAGCGCCACATCCTTGGAGAAAGTCAAGACCGAGAATCACATCGTGGGTACAACGTTGCAGCACAAGACACTCTGTTGGGAACACCTTTCCTGCCAATAAGGCATTGACGGCACAAACTTCGACAAGATGAAGTACTTCCCCGCCAACACCACGAAACCTTGTTGATTCGCCCCAAAAAAACATAACTTTGCGGCCAATGCAACTTTTGAAAGAAAGACTCATAGCTGATATTGTAGCACCAGTGTCCACCAAAACACTTGTACAAAAGCCATCTATTTCCACACGTATCTTGTTCTCCGACATTATAACTGGCGGAGGCATCTGAGACAAATCCTGTTGTGCGACCTCACCTCCATCGGTCACGCTGGCTAGTTTCCCGGCGGCGGTGGTGATGACAGGCGTCGTCCCGGCGAAGGGGAACGATGCAGTCGGCCATATTGAGGCGTCAAACTACAGTCAGAAGTGGGAGAACTGCCATGGTGATTTCCCCGCCGTTAGGTACTCCTGGAATAGGCGGGCCAATGAACGTGTTTCTGACCAGTGCCCGCTGGCGGAAACTCTGATGGGGAATGATATCGGGATGTCGGCCCTCTCTGTCGACGACAGAACCGAGCTATATGCCCGGCAATACCGCAACGGTAGCACACAGGGCTTGGCGGTATGCATTGTACTCCTGGAAGGCATTGCGCTGACGTGGTGGGGGTACAGGTACATCTTACTTCGGGTCGTAATAGGTGTTGGCTGGCTGATGGGGGTAACTGAAGCGGTCTTCGTACCTCGGCAGCGGGTAGTTATTGCGCTGTGACCTAGGTGGTGAGGGTGGCCTGTAGTTGCAGTCGTCGATGCCTGCTGCCGCAATTGACACGGGAGGGCGAGAGGGAGGCAGTGCGGGTGTAGCTTCGTACGGTGTCGGGCGAGCGTGTCGAGTGAGCTCTTCTCGAACGATCTGACGTATTGTCGACGCGAGATCAAGCGGCGTGTATTCGTCAACACTTGCCACGGTGGTTACATTCGGTAGGTGACCGACCTTGGGAGTGATACGTCGCATCTTCAGCGTCTCGAATATGCGACAGTGGTTTATGACGTCGGTTACAGTAGCAAGGCTGTCTTTGCTGATGAGGAACTGATACACATCCTCGACAATGCCCTTCAACAGGTGGCCAACTTTGTCTTCCTCTGACATAGAAGGGCTGACAATCTTGCAGAACTTCAAGATTGCCTCTACATAGGTCGTGCACGTCTTTCCTGCGATCTGAGCTCTCTGCAGTAACGTTTGTTCGGCCTGCTTTCTCTTAACTACGGAGTCTCCAAAGCACGCTCTTATTTCGGAAACGAAGCGATCCCATGACGTGAAGGCATCTTCGTGGTTCTCGTACCACACGAGTGCTGTGTCCGTTAAGAAAAATACTACACGGGTCAGCTGGGTCACCGCGTCCCACTGGTAGTATTTGCTCACCTGTTTGTAGCGTGTGAGCCAGGCGTCCACGTCCTCGCCATATTTGCCACCGAATGTGCGAGGCACTATCAGATCCTGACGCAACCAGGGACCAGCCACACGCGAACCTGGCACTAGCGGTGCTGCTGGGACTGGTAGAAGGTCTGCAGCTGCGGGGATCCGGTTTCCTTCTTCGCCGTGAGACATCTCAGCTGCCAGTGATAACGGGGGAAGTCCAGCAAGGTGGCGGCTTCGTCGTAGATCAGGCGCTTGAAGCGTCGTGTTGCTTGGTTGCTTACCCAGCGCCTCCATCACAAAACTGTTACGGTTGAATTAAAGGATATGTGGATTTATTTGCAGGGTGAGGATGAAGTTCGGCAGTTGCGGTAAAGAAGGAGTCCTCAGGCCGCACCAGACAACGTCGTCTTTCTCTTCAACCTTCCCGGCACATACTACAGCCCGGCTCATACCGTAGCAATATATACACAAAAGACATGCAAAAGACGTATATATACAAAAGACATGCTGTATATAGGGTGATACCACCACTGTGGGGTAGGGGCCTACTGACCATGTTTATAAAATATTTTCAAGGAGTGTAATAAAAATAACATCCACATACCTTTTTTTTCTTTCTACGTTGATCTGTTGGAGATACCTGGAAGAAGAGCTAATGGAGCTGTACTTTCCTTTTTTTTCCCAAGAGACACTATTGTCATGTAATTCCTTCGTTGACTAAGGCAGAAGCTGGCAAGTCCAACATAAAACTCTCAGTTTGGCCGAAATTGTGCAAAAGAGAGGAAAGTAAGACTACAGCAAGCAATAAACACTGCAGCAAGCAACGCACGCGTCGGCCGTCTTGAGCTGGTCATCGTTGGGACATGCCGCCTTTAATACATCACGCATCGAACTTTCCCGTGGACTGGTGGGCGCGCAAGCTCTGGAATAAGCTTGACTGTTCGCGTCTTGCGGGCATTATTTACAAAACTGTCTGCTACAATCAAGAATCTTCTTGAAAAGAAGGCGCTGTCCGGACCTGGACGGCTTGCAGTACTTGCAGGCGTAAACGAATAAAGCTAAACCAAAACAAAAACGCGCGTGGCACTATATTATGCCTCGTAAACTTTATGCGCACTGAAATTTTTACTCGGGAGCAGTAACGGCAGTATTAAAGTCTAATATTTTAAATAGACTTTGCATAATACTTTATTCAATGAACACATTTTGAAAAGTCTGGAAGTTTCGTTTGGGTGAGGAGAAAATGAACCCCTGACTCATTCACCAATTGGGGGAGGGGGAGGCAGGTATTAATGAGGAATATTATGTTGTGTCCGCTTTCCCAAGGAGACTTTTGTGAGATGACGCCAGCAGGCTGCTAGGCCAGGGAGGCATGTTATAAAAGAAAGAAAAGTATCGTTGATGGAAGTCAGTGCTTCCTAAACAAAATCAATCAACCAGCTCTACTTCACGGACACCGATGAAACAGTGGAGAGAGATAAATAAATAAAAGCAAGATACAGAGAGGTTAACATGGAATTGGTTAGCCGAGCTTGTGGCGTAATTCACCTTGTGAGGTTAATGTATTTTTATGTTTATTAAGATACGTTGTATCGCTGTTCATTACTACATAGACACTATTTGCTAACCTTTGAGGTGTTCGCTTAGTTTTATTGCACCTTGATCATACCACTCTTACACACAAGTTGACCAAGAAGCCCTCGCTTGAGATGATCCGGTAAGCGGTATCACTTCTCTTTATTTTGTACTATTTCTTTAACTTTGAGTTACTACTATACCACCTCCTTTCATTATTCTAAAGTATCACCATACAATAATGTGACTATATTGGGTTGCACGTGACGTGATTTCCGGCACGCAAAGTGAGCGAGTGCCATGTTTATAAACATGGAGTTGGGCTGCGCATGCAGCTTTTAGTGCCGCGTCGGAGCTTGTCGGCGTCGTTCGATTTATAATGTCAACGCGCTTTGGCTGCCGTACTTTCAAGAGCTTGTAGGGCCGACTCGGGTGCGTTGCTTGCACGAACTCTCAAAATATGAACACCGGCAAGTACGCATGCACCGAACGTCGATTTTCTGCCTGCCGTGACACACGGCGATATTGTGAATTATTTTGGTGTTTTCAACAACTGAGTTCACACTGCAACAAATGAGGATCGCGAGTCACTGAACGGCCACCACTACATTATGAGCAGTTCGGAGAAGAGCTTAGCAACAAAGCACCTTCTATCGCTGCGTATCATCGTTTTAAGCAAAGTCAGTGAAACCGTTTCCGATTACTGTCGAAACCTGCTTTTTTGTTTTGTCACCTACGAGATGCGTGGCCAAAGTATAACTTTGTCTTCCTCTAGATGCATGGGCGTCGGCAGGATATTGTCTTGGCGGGTGTGAACCCGTGTTAAAGCGTGGTGGGGGAAATTTTAGTGGTGTCTGGTAGGCGCAATTTTCCTTTCGCACCCTGTCATGTGAATGGCGTGCCCACTACGACAGCATCGAGTTTGCTCTTTCGTCGGTTTTCACAGAGGTGAAAACGCACAGATGCTGCAGCAGTGCTCGGTCATGACTGCCGTTGCCCAGCATTAGGCTCGATGCCCAGTCTGTGTTTGCGTTGCTCATTGAAATAACAGGTTTGCCTTAAAAAGAGAAGAGCTTCATAAATTCTACACCATTAGGCTAGATTGACCAACTCGAGATGCGTTTGTTCAATGGGAAAAGCTCGTGTTTACGTCGCTGTGAATATCTAGGCAGAATTATAGACAAGCGACGTAATCACATCAGTAATTGAATGCCTTAAACCCACACATATCTCAAGAATACATTTACCTGTGTTGAAGCGAAGATTGCAGGCACGATTATGTTTCTTCAACGCGCGCAAGTCAGGAGCTGCAGCACTTTTCAGACATCCTTGTTCGCACGTACTTATTTATTATCATCGTGGGCCCGCTAATCACTTTTGCGCGTGGCTGTGCCTTGCCTTTGGAAGTATGCAGAGGCTTCCCTTCTTGTACCATATCCCAAAATAGCGCAAATGGTTTTGCTGAAGCCAGTGGCGTGTCTGAAGAATACGTCTCGCTGCTGCAAATCTCTAGTCTGTGATTCCAGATGGTTCTATACATAGCTGTTTTCGGTCCTCGCGTTCCCAGATATGACGTACGTGCAACCCATGCATAGTAAAGTGTACGCCATTTGCCGAACCAGCTATTGTTTTATTCAATTTATCGGAAGATAGATGTAGTGGGATTAACCTACCCAATTTTTGTGGTACGCATGATGACGATTGCTTCCTGATAGGTTATACAGAATTTGATGGTACATCCTCATTTGTTGCACTAACTGTAGCCTTTAATCAGTGTACCAGTCGTTTGTAGTGGCATTTGCCCTATATCTGTGGCACTTACCCTTTTATGATTTCTGCAAGCGTTATCACTGTTTCCGGGCATGAAAGGCTTGACAAAGGTTAGATTGGCTGCAAGAATTGCTTGAAATATTTAACTATTTATTGTATTGCAAGCCTACATATATGTTTCTTCGCTACTGCGATAAAGGGACATTCCGACGGCACAGTATGCAAGCTTGTATTGACAAGCTGACAATGTCACAGTGCAGTAAACGAAAAAATACGAGTGGCTTGATATCTGTATTAACTACTCGTAGAAGCGATATACAATTTGTGCAACAAAACCAACAATAACCTAAATAATAATAATAATAATAATAATACGTAATAATACGAAGAGGAAGAAGAAGAGGAGGAAGAATAACACTTAGTCGACAGAAATATAGCCAAGCTATAGCCGCCAATACTGCACAATAACTTCGTTGTTAAACAATTCTGATGCATTTCAACGCATAGAATTTTCTTCGTTGCCAGATATGCTGGTTCTTAGAGAAAACCGCTGTACAACCGCACTATTGTGCTGCAGCATACCTTGCACAATCGTTCGAAGTATAGCTACAGGTTGCTGCACAATGCTCCTGGTGCGTTACTATAAATATATTATCAGCTTATCTCAGCAGTTTTCCCAGACGTCGTTTTTTCATCGTAAACAGGAAGAAAGGGAAGAACTGGCTAAAATTATAAGAGGACAGTGCACAGCGCAAGCACTTAACATCAACTGGCTTTATTTCGGGAAACCACGGAAAAGACAAATCACCTGCAGCGCATGCGAGTAGCCGTAGCATAGCTAGTCAATCATCGATCTGAATAATCTGAACTCGTTGCCAAGCAAAAGAATTTATGTGTCACTAATAGGTCTTTCTTTTTTTTTCCTGTTCGCGCGAAAAATATAACGTCGGGGCAAGAATACCACTAGCCCTAAAGGGAGTTTCAAAAGCTTTTCTTTGCGAAAACGACACTGAAGCATGAAATACCAGTTGCTTAGAAGCAAGCAAACTTTCTTTCAGAAATATCCAGTCTTCTCCCATTATGCCCGCAGTGTCCACCACCATCACGAAACCTAATGCCTGCGCTGCTGAAATACAAATCCTGCGAACACGTATGTTGCTGTACTTGTGCTTTCGCGCTTACGACTGCAGGTTGTACGGGCAGTGGGGATTAGCAATGGCGGGCTCCTCAGTAATCCTGTTTGATTACTAGTGGGGTCTAGGACCGGAACATTCCTTACCCTCACGGAAAGTGTACAGCAGACCCAAACTACCCTACTAAGACTTACAGAAAACAAGAGATAACAATACATCGTTACTGAAGAGAAAAAAAAAAGTGTGTTGGCGCCTTCAAGCTCGAGTGGGCGTAAAAGCAGTTGTTACGCAATCGCACATCTCTGCCAACTGTGGCAGATGCTTTGGAAGCGCTAGGTTCGAATAACGAATCTTCTCAGTAATCCCTCTTCAGCGTCAGTCTCTTTCTTTGCACCCGGACATTTACGTTATACAGGATGGGTCCATTATGTATTTGTGGCTGCGGCAGACCCAATGGTTACAGAGCTTCGCTGCATTTCTTAATTATCATAATTGAAGTGAGGGGCGTGAAATACGATGGGCAACTAAAACGAGGCATGGATTCATGCAGATACAACGCGCTCATATAGATCAGTGCAAAACCAGGCTTTCCTTAGATGCTTATTGGTATGCCGTGCAATACAATGTCAGCCCCACTAAGGTGTATGATTTTATACTTCCTGCGAAGCGCGAATCATTCACAGTGATTTAATGCTTGTAAACAAAGCGCCAGTCACTACATGCAGCTTTTATGTTCTCAGCACCATTGTCAAACAATGCCAAAACGTAAGCATTGAATTGAATATGTAAACTGGTCACGTTAGAGTGTCATCTAGTGAGGCAAGCTATGCATTCCTATTCAGCAAATTAGAGAGTGTTATATGAGCATTTGCGAGAAGGTAAGCGCCACCTCTCGTGTAAACAAGAAGGCCGCACTCGTGCTTTTGGTTGGAAATGTATTCGCCAACAAACACGCGCAAGGCAGTGTTCAGTGGCTTACTTGAGCTTGTTTTGCTGTGTTACTGCCAAGAACGCGTGTCTGTTATTAAAATAAACATGACAGGGGAGAACATTCCGCGCACTTTAGTAGAAACGGTGTACAACAAAGATTTATCGCATTTCAGCCTGAGCATCGACCAAGTGAGTTGATACCTACATTACGTCGACTGTTCGCCAGGCCCATCACGCCTGATACTTAAAGGAAGACCGTAACCACGCTTTCGCATGTCTGACGATGAATTAGATTTGCTGAGGCTGCTTGTCTGTGAGGTGCGGTGTTTACGTGACAACGGCAAGGTTCGTCGCTATTCTGCGAGTCACATCGTTGGAAAACACTGCGACTGTGTTGCCGAAAGGGATTTCTATATATACATAGAGCGTACTACAAGCGTTTCTAGTACGCTCTAATACAAATGTGTAAATGTCTCTGGTGAAAATCACCGAAGTATATGAATGATGATGTAAATAAATATACGTCAATGCACTCGTTAGTATAACAATATTGGAGGGAGAATTTACTTTTACGACGCGCAACATTACTCCAGGATGTGGTTTACTAATACGCGACTTTTACTTCTTATTGACATGTTAGGAGTTCTCCCTACTATACATAAAACTGATACGAATGCATCTACCACTACTGCATACCCTTAAATTGCTTCTATTACCATCACTGATCGCGCAGATACGCGAAGATGCATCGTCGCGTACTGAAGGCAGTATTTCGGTGGTCTTTTCGAAGCGCAGATATACGCAAGGCTGTGCGCTTCCGGGCCACACTAAAAGTATATCCAAAAGTTTTTGGCCCCCTTCGTGAGCCGCGTGTATTAAACTGCTCTGTTTCAATTTACGTTTTCTCCGCATTCGCCAACATTCTGCGATTCCACATGCCGTTATCCAAGCAACTCTATGCCGTACATGACTTCCATGCCATGATTATTATGTTCGGACGTTTCATTTATTTTCGTCATCTAATCACGTCACCTGATACCAAATTTCGTGTATGTGGAGCTTGCGAAACGACTGCGAACACGCTGTGAGCGTAGTATGTAGTCATGTTTCATATGACAGGAATGTTAGGGATATAACAGGCATTGTCACGTTGGGGTTTGTTTCCTATGTTCTCCCTGTAGTCATGCCACACGATACCAATTTTGCAATATCACATGTGAACCAAACCACCGCTAGAGCAGCAAGGCCATGATATGTAAATCATGACATTCATGACATACTTGTCACGATTTTCATCTTATGAGTAGTTAATTATGCTCGCCATACAGTAATGTTATGCCATACCACTTTTGGTATTGATACTATTATCGAAACGACCAGGAGCGCTAAATGTCGTAAATAGATAGATAGATAGATAGATAGATAGATAGATAGATAGATAGATAGATAGATAGATAGATAGATAGATAGATAGATAGATAGATAGATAGATAGATAGATAGATAGATAGATAGATAGATAGATAGATAGATAGATAGAAAGTCGCTGATGTTCGCTAAAAATGCTTCGAATTTAAAACAAGCAGAATGATTTGCGTGCCGTTGGCGTCACTTTTTGCTAGGTGTTATAGTCATCCTTTCTCTAAAACATAACTGCACACCATTTAAATAGCGTTGGTAGTTTCAACCGGGATATATGTTATGCAGCTTAGTTAGCGAGCCAATCACTCATGTTACATTGAAGAGCAGTGCGCAATAACGGGCAGGTATAGAGCAGCGAAGCCCGATTATTCAAAACGTCATTTACACGCGACATCCTTGGGGGCATACTTGTTATTAGTGCACGTCGCATGTAATGCAGAAACTATGCATTTGTAATTAGTGGCTCACGTTAATGATAATGAAGTTTTGTGTCAAGGCAATGGATGGACGAGAATGTCAGGATCATGCGCAGGCCCCGCCGCGTTGGTCTAGTGGCTAAGGTACTCGGCTGCTGACCCGCAGGGTGCGGGTTCGAATCCCGGCTGCGGCGGCTGCATTTCCGATGGAGGCGGAAATGTTGTAGGCCCGTGTGCTCAGATTTGCGTGCACGTTAAAGAACCCCAGGTGGTCAAAATTTCCGGAGCCCTCCACTACGGCGTCTCTCATAATTATATCGTGGTTTTGGGACGTTAAACCCCACAAATCAATCAGGATCATGCGCAGCATGTCGTTGCTCGAATGAAGACATCTGCGCAGCCATTGGAAACGCACAGTTTCGCAACTTCACGTTGCAGGAAAAAATATGACGAACAAGGCCGGGGTTCATTTTTCTATACTTTGTTGCACGTAGCAATTAGCCAGATGGGTGGTGAGCACTGTCTGCATTTTCAAGCGTTACTAAATGGCACTCGAGGTAGTGCAGCAGCGCGGAGAAAAGCGTACCTACGTGGAGTGACTTATTTATCGCGAATGTTCAATCTAACCAAACGAAAATCGGAGGCTTTTGGTGTTCGTTTGTAGCGACAGTTAAAGCTGCGATGAATATGAGTTTCTGTTCGTTACTACAGTTGATCAAGATTGGTCTGGGAAGGTCCGAGGCCACATAGTAGCCACTCCCGTCAGCAACAGCGCTCAGCTCGTGCTGCGCTGGGGCATTTAGAGTGACCTGAGTTCTGGACGGCCAGCTTCGTGACAGCACGTCGGCAGGTTAGGCCGAGTGACAACAGTGTGATAGACGGCGATTTTTTTGCCATAACATAACGACAGACCTTTTTTTAGAAAAGTGCAGGTCACTAGAAGCTCGGCATTTCCACGTAATACATAATTCGTAATAGCTCTCGACTTTTTTCTGGTAACTTGAGTAAAGCTTCCACTGAGCTAGTAATACTTGAATTGTTTTACTGAAAAAAAAGAAAGGAGTAATAAATAGGTGTCCTGTTAATTTTTCTAGATTTTTGTCCCTTTAGCAAAGCATAAATACGTTGAAATACCAATTACATCTTCGTAGAAGAAACCAAGAAAATGGTTTTTGCTGGAGAAACCAACGTTCAGTGTCACTGTGTCTTCCTTCAAAAACAGTCAGTACATGATTTTTTATCGTGCATTATTTTGCATATTGCACATTTGGCTGAAAACGAAAGTCTTTCACTCTTCAGCTGAGAACTGGAAACCATAAGCGCTTCTCTCCACGCGAACATTTCCATAACGCTGATTACACATATAAGTGCTCTTGTTTTGCTAGCATGTATGTCTCACAACGTAGTATCAAGCATAGGACATCCTCGTAAACCAGCGTTGTAACTATAGCTTGCTAGATCTTGTTTCTCCTGCGAAGCATCTCATGCTGCCGATACAGACATTCGCAGTAAACTCCATACCATAAAACCTTATCTCACCATTCCCCATCTCCCTATCCCCTGAAAAAAAAACATCTAAAGGTAGCATGCACAGTAACCTATTGAAAAAAAATCAAGGTGTTTGCTGTGGGAGTCACTGTAAGCGGCTCTGGCGTTATTATATGAAGAGTCTGACTGTTTCCTACATCGCATACTACACACGCACGCACCAACAGTCTTCACTGCAATAAAATATGTTCGTTCTGCTCCTGAGCTAGCAGCGCTACGAAAGGTTATTAGACAAGTATACGTTTACCAGTTCCCAGACCACTTCTAACTGTTACCTCAAGGGGTGAGAACTGAGCTATGCTGGCATGAGGCTAATTCTCTCTCCGGTGCTTTCGATTAATCAGCGCAGTCATTTTTGCCCCAGCGAGGTTCGTTCAGGGCCGCAGCGCAGATAAATCGCCGACACAAACGAACGCAGAGCTCGTCACGCTCGGGTTGTGGCACGGCCTCGCTAAGCATTTGTTGTCCACTTGCCGGCTACGATCCCGGCCTCGTTTGTTAATTTGATGACGCTGTTCAGTGGCCAGGTGGATGTCAGGCAAGAGGCTGAATCAGATTCCCGAATCCGGATACTTCACCGCCTACTTTTGTTCTAGTCATTACCGGCAAACCACCTGCCACATTTTTCCTGCAAACGATCGCTTTCAGCCCGTGTTGTCGTTCCAAAACGAAGCAACCTCGAGCGTTCTGCGCACCGACGACGGCGTCGATCTGAAATGCCGAAGGCATATCGCTTAAGTTTTGAAACTCCAAAAGATTTTCTTGTCAACTCTATGAAACGCTAGTGGTCCTTTGAGCCGTAACTCAGTCTAGGTGATCATTCGTCAGCGTAGGCAGATAGGCATTTTTAAAGCTCTGTTGTTTTCCCTTAGCCTCATCCTGCGGTTGCGACATAATAATGGTCCAGAGAAATGGCTAGTTGGACAAGTTGGTACTGATTCATGATGTAATGAACGAAAAAAATGGACGGAAACACGAAGTAGCGAAAAGAACAGACAAGCACAGACTATCAACTGAAGCTTTATAGCAAGGCCGAAGCAATATATAAAGGAAAGAATAAAAAGCGAAGGAGGGGGGCAAAGGGGGAGGAGGAAAAGGCACGAGATGCCAAATCAGAATCTAGGCCCCTTCAGGAATAGCACCCACATCATAGAAAACCTAGAAAGCTCAACTCCTTGTCGTGTATGGTCACAGAGAGAACACTGACGCACGACTCAGAAATCTTGTGAATATGCGCAGCCTCAATTAGTTCGCGGGATCTTTGGTTTTATGTCGACAGGACAGGACAAACAACTTTATTTGGTCCTGAGAGGCAAGGCAGCGGGCCAACTATGTAGGTCCCCACCCAGCCGTTGGCTAGTCCCATGTCGGAACAGAGAGACCATGCCTCTCCGCTCGTTCACGGGCCCTCTGGACAGCCTGAAGCTGGACGTCTTGTCTGGGGTCTGTGATTGCCGTCGTCCAGTCTTCTTCTGTTTTAAAATCCTGTAACGCAGGGCACTTCCAGAGCATGTGACTCAAAGAGCAAAATTCACCACAATCTGGGCAAAGTGTATCAATATGCGGATGAAGCATGCTCAGAAAGCCTTTTATGTCGAAACAACACAGAAGTTTCATCAAAGAGCGGCACGCAGCTGCATTCCTTACAGTGGGCTTCTAGATGAAGGGCGGAGTGGCCTTTCAGATAAATAAAATGTTCTTGAAGTCTAATATTTAGACATCAACCTGTTTGACCCCCGTACACGCGATTGCATGACAAGGGTATGGAGTAGACAATACCGGTGATGCATGATACATAAGTATATAAATATTACTAGCACTGTCTGTATCCAGTTGGACATATATCTGATTTGCGACTCGTCCATTTACATTAGCACATAAAGTGGATAACCTGTTCCTGGCAGAAATAAGCACTCGGACGTCATATCTTGATGCCACCTATTTTAGGCGGTAGGTAAAACCGTGAGCATATGGAGGAGCAGCAAATTTCTTATGCTTCGCTTTCTCATTCAAGTTGCAACCAACACCAGGGCCTCTTTTTATTTTCTTCATCATCCTTTCGCAGACCGTCAACAATACATCCCCTGGGAAGCCTGCTTGTCTCAGTTTTTGAACTTGCCAAGCAAAACTTTTTTCAATGAAATGAGTGCAAGATTTCTTCAGTGCAGAGCTAAAAACAAGAGAGTGCCATCGCATGTTTAACCAGTTTCGTGTGGCCCAATTTATAGTTCAGCACAAGTTTCACGAACCTATAAAGGTGTATCACCAACACACATGCGTGGATGAGAACTGTACCTGAAGATCTAAAAATTGGATACATTGGTCCTATAAGTATTCTGAAGTGAACTTCAGGCCAAGAGCACACTGCTCAAAGCTCTTTAGAATACCTGCCGACATATCTTCAGTTTCCTTACGGAAATAAAACGATGTAGTCATCGACATAACGGACAACTCTGATAACTGAGGCCTGTAAAACCAGTTGGAGCACCCGATCAAGTTTCTTTAGAAAAATATCGCTTAAAACCAGTGCCACCCTAGACCCCATACATACACCTTTCTTTGTCAGGTACACCTTACCTTGGTAAGAAATAAAGAAAGACCCCAGGTAAAAAAGGAAAAGTTTTGTGAAAGATTCAACTGACATGCCATTTAGGTGAAGGCCACTCCGGCCTTCATCTTGCAGCCCACAGTTGAGAATGCGGTTGCGTGCCACTCTTTGATGAAACGTCTGTGTTGTTTCGGCATGAGAACTAAAGAGTGCGTGAACATATTAAGGCTGCGCATATTCACAATATTTTCGAGTCGTGCGTCAATGTTCCCTCTGTGGCCATACACGATTAAGGAATTGAGCTTTCCAGGTTTTGTATGACGTGCGTGCTATTCCTGATGAGACTTAGATTTTGTTGATTTGGCCTTTTGTGCCTTTTACTCCTCCCGCTTTGCCTTCCTCTGCTTTTTAATATTTCCTTTATATATTGCCTCGGTCTTGCAATAAAGCTTGAGTTGATAGTTTGCGCTTGTCTGTCTTTTTTCTCTGCTTCGTGTTTCCGTCTGTTTTTCGCGAATTGCAATAGGGGTAATAATGGTACTCTTGAAAAAAATCTACGAAGTGTCATAGTTGGTATTCATTCATGTTCACTGATGCCCTTAGATAACACGAACATATGACGGCATGGATGAAATACGCGACACAGAACGTCTGTCGCGAACTATCAATTTACAATAATTTCCTTATAAGCATATATCATCACAATAGCTTTATTTTTCGTTCCTATTTTGCACTACCATACACCAATCTATTATCTATAGAGCACTACGGCTGGCTCAAACCAGCTCAGGCCAACTTCTGCGCAATTTATGTTTAGAATGTAGTTAATATTATGTTTCTTTTCTTTACCAAATCACCATAACTCACCAATAATAAATGGAAAGACGAGTATTATAATACATAATAAAAATATACTGTAGTTCCTAGGTAATTTTGCAAGTTTAAGAGGTAATAGAATAATTGTTTGAGTTTGACGGCCTAAAACTACCATATATATATATATATATATATATATATATATATATATATATATATATATATATACACACATTATATATATATATATATATATATATATATATATATATATATATATATACATATATATATATATATATATATATATATATATATATATATATATATATATATATATATATATATATATATATATATGAGACACACCGTAGTGAAGGGCTCCCAAAATTTCGACCTCCTGGGGTTCTTTAACGCACACCCAAATCTGAGCACACGGACCAACAGAATTTTCACCTCCATCAAAAATGCGGGCGGCCGCCGTACGTGGCAGCCGGCCGGGATTCGAGACCGTGACCTGCGCGTCAGCAGCCAAAGTTTAATACGTAAATTTAAGTAATGTTTGGCCAGATGTTGAAAGAGCAGTTTGTAATTACTCAAGTTTGAGCTCTCTCAGTCCAGTAAAAAAATCTCGCAATCATCCGCCACTTCTCGGTATAGAAGTGTGCGTGGTTCACTAATTACAAGTGCCAGAAGATTATTCGAATTCATTTCATTGACTAGGCTTTCTAGATGCATGGTAACATATTCATTGTATAAAAATATTCGGTGCGTTAGCTCAGAGCCATTGATAACTTGATGAATAAAAGCCGCTTCTCAAATAAACGCGAAAGTGGTGAAATTTTATTTACTATGCAACTTCAATCAGTGGCCTATTTGTAGTATTACAAGATGACCATACATAAAAAAGTGGGCAATTTGGTAAAAAACTTTCGTGAACATGATGGAATCAGTGACGATCGGTTCAGTTGTAACGTGCTGAATGAGACTGTTACAATGAGTAAATAGAAAACAAGAAGTTAACCACTCACTCACAACTTGTGTAGTGCAGACGGAATGGTAACTAAGTAGAACGCTTGAACCGAAGGCACGGCAAAAAACAATTGGGGCTTCCTTAAGCTGATGGACCTGTAAGAATAAACCATAAAAGCGATATCCTTTCCCTAGTGCGTACATCATCCACTTAGTTCATAGTATTTATTTTTATGTCGCTCGAGGAATGCAAACTGTAGATCGCAACAATTTAATCGATAAAGTTTAGTGTGGCTTGTGCCAGAGAAGCTTTCGCATACGGCTGCATTCTGTGTAACAGGTAGCATTTACTGATTGATATGTGGGGTTTAACGCCCCGACACCATATGAGAGATGCCATAGTGGAGGGCTCTCGAAATTTCGACCTCCTAGAGTTCTTTAACGTGCACCCAAATCTGAGCACGGGGGCCTTCAGCATTTCCACCTCCATCGAAAATACTGCCACTACCGTTAAGATTCGACCTGCGCGCCAGCAGCTAAGTACCTTAGCCACTAGATCAGCACGGTGGGGCATGTAACAGGTAGCATGTTTTGAACAACGTGCAATTTTGCACATAATTTCGAACTTGTCATGCACCCACTACGTGGTCCTAAAGTAATAAGTCTGTGTCTTTTATTATCTTATATAAAAGACACGTATGTGTCATTTGTTATGAGTCAGTGACTCCAAACAACGAAGTCACAGCTTTAAACTATAAGCTTTCTTGACTCGAATGACTTCTCTAATCCTGTTCAGCTTGGATCCTTCAAAAGACTATCTTGTAAAACACAGCTTGCTATCTTTCTACATAGTCTTCATACTAATATTAATATTAATACACAGAGCGACATTATCTTCATGGACATTTCCAAGATCTTCGATAGCATAAGCCTCCGCACCTGTTATTCAAGCTAAAAAAAACTTGACTTGCTTGTGGATGTCATGAAACGAATTAGTAAATTGCTTGGTAACATATACTGAGTCGTCATTATAAATATTTCACTCAAAATAAAACAGCATTTCTGAACTTAAGGCCGAATCTGATTTACCGTAGCTTTCTGATCGTCGATGCACTTCCTGTCTTGCTCTTTTTCGCATACTCTTCTACAGCACCCTTAATCGAGCTCCTTATATCTTTTCCGCTGCACGCATTTCTCACCGCAGATCTCATCCGCAACAAGGTCCACGTGCCCGAACTGCCCACTTTTCTGCCTCACTCATCCTGCCTACTGCCTTAAGCTGGAACGGCCTTCGTGCTTACATAGCCACCATCACCTGCCCATCCTTGTTTCAACAACCTGTAGATAATCAATGCAAAATTATTCGTTGGGTAAATCATGTACGAGATTTTTAACTTATCCCTTATGTATTGTTTCCTTCAGAAGGCTCTTAGGGTAAATAAACTAAACTAAACTAAAGCCATTTTGATAATCACATATATGTTCTGATGGCAGATCACAGTGTATACGCTTGTACACATCAATATTGCTGCAATGTTACATATAGCACTGTGAAGCCTGTGACTCGAGAATTAGTAAAGCGAGGCGATAACGCAGGGGGCCCGTGTGCTCAGATTTGGGAGCACGTTAAAGAACCCCAGGTGGTCAAAATTTCCGAAGCCCTCCACTACGGCGTCTTTTGTAATCATATCGTGGTTTTGGGAAGTTGAACCCCACATATCGATCAATCAAATGGGTGTTCGTAAAGCATGAATATTATTTCCACAACATTTCTAACAAGAGGAACTTATTTTCACTGCGTGTCGAGGCAGAATGGTGGCTCTGTTTTAGGTTTTGAACACCTGCTTTCCTCGCAGATGGCCTGGGCTCGATCCTCACTTGTACCCGAAAAGTTTTCGTATTCGTTTTGTTTACATATTTCTCGATTCTTTTTGTAACACAGATCACGATAATTTTTCGCACAAAGCCACTGACGTCTACACAAGAATTTCCTCGAAACAAACTCTTTAATGTTATCGCGTTAAAAGTGTTGCATGATAAGTCGTTGTCGTGATATCTGGACTATCCGGCTCGGTGGCGCAGTTGGTACGGTGCTCAGCTGCCGACATGGAGGCCACGATTTCAGTCCGTGCCTCTCAGGTCCCATTTTGATGAAGACGTTGTTAGGGCACGCTAGGTAACACCTGATGTTAGATCCTTCGAAAACTCTCCACTAAAGCATGCCTCATAGGCCGATATTATTACTTGCCATTATTACTTGCCCCATGTAGTGCGAAAAATGGCAAATGGTGCTAAAACCAGTAAAAAGTGTACTTATGGTGGTCTCTACAAAAAGAAAACTGGACCATAAATTTAGGTATTTTATTCATAACCACGAACTTATCAGAGTTGAACAGCATAAGTACCTTAGCTTGATAATAAGTAGTGATCTTCGCTCGAATAAGCACAAGAATATGGGTGTGCACAGGCCATGAAGTCTCTCTGGTGCCTTTAAAACTATTTTCCGTTTGCAACAAAAAAAACGAAATCTTTAGCCTACAAAACACTTAATAGGCCAATCATAGAATGCGTTCAAATCATCAAGGATTTTTTTATATTACAAACATCTAAAAATTGAAAACATTCAGTCCAGCAGTCTGGTTTTAATTCAATAGATATAAATGAACGGATTCACCATCCCAACTGTGGGTAATAGCAGACTTACCCACAATTCAGGCTAGATATAAATACGAAAGACTCAAATATCTTTACCTGATTATTATTCACTATGTCATCATACCATCTGCTGACTATTTTGATATTCTTCGTGGTCATTCATCGTCATTCAATGTTCATTGGTGCCCCTGCTCTTTTAACTGATTGTTATAAGTATATAGCTTCTTTCCAAAAGCTATCAACTAATGCAATTCCTCTACTGAAAAAGCTATTTCATTCTCATCCGTAGGTTTATTCTTGAAACGCATCGTTCATCTTCTGAATAAATAAAATAAATAAATAGTGTCGTTTTCCTACTACTGTAATAAAACTTTCAACTCTCTTCCCTCAACACTAAACAAATGTAACTTAGGCGATGAAAACATACGTTATGCTTGTAAAAACACATTCTTCTGCTCACATAACGAATGTTAACTTATCTTCTGTGTTTTTGAAAAAGTGTGTTTCTTGTTGACTTTTATCCATTTGCTGTTTGTTCTCCTATTTTAATATTGCGACAAGTGAAAGTTCTTGCCATGTTGCTGGTTTTATTATTCGGGGATATAGCATTAGTCAAGCTGCCTATACGCAGTTTTTTTCGCCACCATTCTTGCTGTTTATTTATTGTATCCATGTGGCAATAAGCTTGTGGATGTCTCAATATGATGAGAGCACCGCTCTTGGAGTGAACGGACACAGCAGGCGTTGTCGCACCAAACTTAACAACTCACATTTATTCAAACGTTTAGATTGACGATATCGTCAGCTGAATTACTATAATATGAATCGTGATCAACACGCTAAGACATCCTTACACAGTATTGAACAACACTCAACAACATAACAAAGAAGGCGGTGTCGCTAACGCCCGACTCACCACGTGGGCCAACTGCAGACGTTCCTTGGTGCCATCCACGGCATGACCCATCGCTGGAGGGAACCGTCCACGCTACCGTCTCACATAAAAAAAATACTCGCTCAGTTCTCTTCTGCCGCCACCAAGGCTTGCCGCCAGAGGTCACCGCTGGTGCTATAGATCTAACCATGATGATGATAGTAGTGATCAACACTCGCAAACACAACGCCACCTACCGCTCAATAGTTGTGCAAAGAATCCCAAAAAATTTGGCAACATATAAGCCCTTTTGGCAGCAGCGGTTGCGGTCGCAAACAAGTCGCTAATCTACTGCTACTTTCGTCACAGGACAGTATATGCGGAACTGTCTACGAGCCGAAGCAAGGAAAGGATATCGCCTCTGCACGTGTATCGCCAGCGGACCGTTTCGTCACGACAGTGATTGGTGTGCTGCGTCTGCCCTCTACCGGCCAAGTTCCCGCATATAAGCAAGCATCGCTGGCGCCGAGTCACAATTGGCAGCAGCGGTTGCGGTCGCAAACAAGTCGCTAATCTACTGCTACTTTCGTCACAGGTTGGTCTTATTTCTCCACCCAACCATACTTCTTTTGTTCCGTGAATACCGTTGCCGCTGCTGCCCAATCGTGTGCTGTTGTACAGAATGCCGACGAACGCTGAGTTGGCAAAAGAAATTGAGTGTTTACGCACTGAGGTCGCGGCGATGCGTGACAGCCTTAGTATGTTCAACGAGCTTGTCGAGAGTGTTAAGAAGCAGAATTCCGACCTCGCTACTGAAAACAAGGCTTTGAAAGATGAAAATAAGCAACTGACACGAAGGGTTTCTGAACTTGAACAGTACTCCCGACTAAATAATGTAGAAATAAAAGGCGTCCCTGCAACAAAAGGTGAAAGCTGTCTGGCAGTTGTTCAGTCCATGGGTGATGCTGTAGGGCGCAAGATTGCACCTGAGGATCTTGATACTGTGCATCGTGTGCCAGCCAAAAAAGACACGAACATTATCGCGCGCTTCTGCTCCCGAGAAAAAAAGACTGAGTTCTTGAAAAAAGTATGCAAGGCCCGCTTGACGACTGCGGCCCTTGGGTTTTCCCAAAACAATCAGAAGCCCTTATATGCAAATGATCATCTCACACAAGAAAGGAAACGGCTGTTCGCACAGGCACTTGAACTGAAAAAAGCTAAAGGCTGGAAACATCTCTGGACTGATCACTGCATGATTAAGGCCAGAAAGACGGACGACAGCCGCGTCTACCGTATCTCTAGTGCGGGTGACCTTGCTGTGTTGGCCTAGCCTACCAGTATTGCTATTTACTGCTTCGTATTTTAAACCTACGCAACAATGTTTTTTGTCAAGCTCTGAAAAAACATTTCAGTGATAAAAACCCAAAACTATCACTGATACATTTGAGTATTCGCAGCCTACGTAAAAACCACAATAGTCTCATTGCATTTCTTTCTTTAATTAATCACAATTTCTCATTTATTTGTTTGTCTGAGACGTGGTTGTCGCCGGACGACAGAAACTTGTATGCGCTATCAGGATACAATGCAGAGTACTGCTATCGTGCTACACCACGGGGCGGTGGATCCGCCGTTTTTATTAAATCGTCATTGTCATACAAACGCCGCAATGACCTTGCGTTTTCTAATATGTTCTGTGAATCTGTATGGATAGAATTTGACAAGAGTGTTTTCTCAGTCGATGGCCGGAACACAGTATTAGGGTGCATTTATCGTTCGCCAGCATCTTCACAATCTGAGTTCTGTTTACAGTTCGATAAGTTGTTGCACACTATTACGAACGAAAACAAAAATATCATCATCTGCGGAGACATCAACGTCAACATTATCGACCCTACTAATCAGTCATGTTCTGATTATCTCGGGTGTTTACATGGCTACGGTTTTGAATCTTTAATAACCACTCCCACCAGATGTGACATAGCAGGATCTAGTACGTTAATTGACCACATATTAACCAATTTTGCTACAGACAATACAGAAGGAGTCATTGAGCACAGCATAACGGATCATTACCCTATATTCCTGACTTTGGGCACAGAAAATTACAAGTGTAAGGAAAACAAAGAGAGGATATCTTTTAATTCTCAAAAATTCGTATCTATGGTACAATCAATTGACTGGACCGTCGTAATAAGTGAATCCTGCGCTGAAAAGGCTTATCAGCTATTTTTGACTACAGTTACACAATGCATTAACGAATGCACGACGGTACACATCACAGCTCGTCATTTCAGTAATCCCAGAAAACCTTGGGTTACAAGGGCGCTACTTCGTTGTATCTTGAAGAAAAACCAACTTCACAAAAGAGTGTCTTGTGAGCCATTTAACTCTGAACTTAAAATTCGTTTCAAGAAATATTCCAACACGCTTGCAGCCGCACTTAAATGTGCAAAACGAGAATACTTTCAGAAAAAAATTTTGAATAATGGCAATAATACGAGGCGCAACTGGCAGGTCATAAACGAATTCTTAAATAATAAATGTCGTGAGCAGATAACGAAAATTAGAACTGAAGCAGAAACATACAGCCATCCAACTGATATCGCCAATGCGTTCAGTGAGTATTTTAGCAGTACCTGTGAATCTCTGAGAAATCCCCCATTACCAACATTACCTCGCCAGCCTTATTCTTTCTTCTTGCGACCAACGAGTGCAGAGGAAGTTCTTCGTGTTATAACTTCGCTCAGGTCCACGGGACCTGGTCTTGACTCCCACATCAAGAGACTAACTTGATCCATCCCACATCAAGTTAGTCTCTAGTGAGCTATCTCCTGTCATTGCAGATTTTGTTAACAAGATGTTTAAAGCAGGCATATTTCCCGATTCCCTAAAAGTTGGTAGAATAACACCTGTTCACAAAAAAGGTGATCGCGAACTTCTGAGTAATTATAGGCCCATTTGTATTCTTCCATTTTTCAGCAAAATAATCGAGCGTCTTATGCATACAAGATTAATATCCTACCTGACAAAGTTTAATCTGTTGACATCTAAACAGTACGGCTTTCGGCCTGGCTATTCCACTGAGCTTGCGCTTCTAACCCTCACCGATAAAATAAAAGGGGCAATCGACCAAGGCTTCGTAGTTGGTGGCGTATTCATAGATTTAACGAAAGCTTTTGACACAATTAATCACAAAATTCTTATACATAAACTTGAATCGTATGGCATAACTGGCCCTGCACTTCAATTTATATCTAGTTATCTCTGCAATCGCACTCAAGTTGTTCAGATTGACGGTAAAGTTTCAGCAGCTAAGAAAGTAAATCAAGGTGTTCCTCAGGGCTCGATCCTTGGCCCGCTGCTCTTTTTGCTATTTATTATTAATCTACCTAATGTTTTGACCGCTACAGATTGTATCTTATATGCAGATGACACGACCATTTTTACTTATGCTAACAATGTCGATGAGCTACAACGAAACATTAACGTGGATCTACATAATATAAGTTCCTGGTGTCGAATGAACATGTTAAGAATTAATCCATCAAAAACCGTTTTTATAGTTTTTCATTCCTTCCCGACTGTACTTTCAAAATCTATATCTGTGCGTCTGGACGATAATTTAATTCCCATGTCCGACAGTACAACGTTTCTCGGTGTAGTTTTTGACCGACATATGAAATTCAATCTTCATGCGCAATCACTCATTCGCAAGATAACCTTTGGAATACGCGCCATAATCAAAACTCGTTCATATTTTCAGCCACACATAATCCACTTCCTTTATCACGCACATATTCACAGCCATTTATCTTATTGCATATCAGCCTGGGGTAACACATATTTGACCCACCTCAACCAACTACAACGCCTACAGAATCAAGCACTTCGACTCATGACTTTCAGCCATTTCTTAACCAATGCAACGCCACTTTATCAGAATTTAAATATACATCCTCTTTATCGCCTCTTTCAGCTGAAGTTATCAGTTGTGATGTATAGGCTTTTTCGCGGTAATGTGCATATAGATGGCATTGTCTTGGAAGGCCTTGTAAATAATAATATTACTAGGTTTTCTGAGCTTGATAACCGCCTTCTGCCTAAAGTTCGCACAAACTACGGCAAGTTCACTACCACATTTACGGGAATCAAGCTGTGGAATTCCCTTCCTTACGTAATAAAATCATCAACCACAGAACATGCATTCAAAAACCAAGTAAAGAAATATTTTGTGCAACAGTTGTCTTCATCTTAGCAGCTGCTTTTTAATGTAGCGATAACAATTGCTACATGTTATATTGTCCTCACGTTTTGTATTATAACTTGCGCTTGTTTGTTCTTCAGAGTTTTCTTTTTTGCCTTGCTAAACATATATGTATTTTCTACTTTCGTTTTTTCGCACTGTGCTTTTTTTTTCTTACTGAAGATACCTGAACAACTGAATGTTGTATATTTTGTTTCTTCTCCCGTTAACATCATGTATGGGAGCCCCCCTGACAGTTTCCAACTTTGGGGCTCCTTGTGTGTATTACCAATCCTGTACGCACTTTTCTGTAAACTGACATCGTTGTTGAATAAACTTGAAACTTGAAAACTTTAGTGACGATTCCGAGGCATTGATTGATTCCACCGGTTTACCAGTACCTGAGGTAGTATGTCCCCAGCTTCTTAATTCGGCTTTCTGCAACAACTTTGTCGTGCTTTCCAAACCCGAATTTACTCATCCTGAAGGTTGCATTTACCCTGTTTTGGATTTGATTATTATTGAACCCCTTGGGATTGAAAATGTAATTAAAGGTCTCAAGTTGTCATCAAGTCCGGGTTCAAATTTGATTATTGCTAAATTTTTGAAAAGTACTCTTGTTTATTCATCTGTTCTACTTTCAAGAATCTTTCAGCAAGCCTTAAACACCCATCAGCTACCTGCTGACTGGAAGGTAGAGAATGTGGTCCCGATTCACAAGTCCGGTAGCGAAAATTCACCCCTCAACAACCGCCCCTTCTCTCTCACCAGCATTCCCTGCAAGGTTCTCGAACATTATTTGTACTTACACTTAGCAAAGCACCTAGACAGTAATTCATTTTTCACAAAATCAAAACATGGTTTCGGAAAAAACTTATCTTGCGAAACACAACTTCTTTCTTTTACTCACAGCCTCCATCTTATTCTTGACAAAGGTTCTTTCACAGACTGTGTATTTTTGACTTCGCCAAGGCCTTTGACAAAGTATATCACCAACTATTTCTCTTTAAACTTGGTAAACTTAGTCTTGATCCTAACCTCTTTAGATGGCATGAGATTTGTCTTCAAGTCGGTTACAATACGTTGCATCAAACGGTCATACATCTTCGTTTAACCCTGTGGACTCTGGTGTACCACAGGGACTAGTTTTAGGCCCTCTTCTTTTCCTCATCTACATTAACGACTTACCTACAGCTGTTTCCTCTAACATTTCTCTTTTCGCAGATGACTGCGTCATTCTCCGCGAAATCTCAGATAACAACGACAACAAGTCCGTACAATACAATATTAACACTATCTCTAAGTGGTGTGGCGTACGGCTGATGCAACTAAACGTTTCTAAATGTAAAACAATGCGTGTAACTCGTAACAATGTCCCTCCACCAAACTATTATCTTAATAGCATTCTCCTAGAAGCCGTAAAATTCTACAACTACCTTGGCGTCTACATAACTTCGACACTTTTCTTGTCTGTACACATTGATAAGCTAATTAGCAATACTAACCGCATGTTAGGATATATCCGGCGAAATGTCTCTTCTGCTCCGTCGTCATCCAAATTAACCTTATATAGAACACTCTTTAGGAGTAAAATAGATTACGCATCATCCATCTGGGACCCTAGGGTCCCAGATGGATGACGCGTAATTTATAGTGAAAAATGATGATGCGTAATATACTCTGCTACCCATATTCAATCGCATGAACTAATCCAAAATAACGCCGTTCGTTGCATTTATAACATTAAGCGTTACTTCCATGAAAAACACCTTACTACTTACTCCCCTCTCAACCCGACGTAAGTGTTTTCGTTTTGCTTTATTGCATAACTTATATTTCTACAATTCCTACCTGCGCGATAACCTTTTATCATGTCCTGCTTACATTTCTTCTCGCATTGATCATGTCCATAAGGTTGGGATAATGCACTGCCACACCAGAACCTGTCACGAATCATTTATTACCAAGACGTCTGGAGAATGGAACCACCTTCCCGGCACTATTGTTTCTATCAAAGACCACTCAAAGTTTCGCTTGGTCATTACGAGCATCATCACTCCAGGAATTAACTGACCAATTATTTCTTGTATTACCTAGCCACTTTTAATGCTTTGTTTTTGTTTTACTTTTGTATGTATTGTTAACCACTTCCCTCTTTAGTACTTCGGTTCTGAGGGTAAAATAAAATGAAATGAATGAAATGAATAGTTGTGACCCCTAAAACACGGCTTCTGCGTGGGACATGTGCGCCACACGCAGCAAACAACTTTACAAGCGGTGTCCCCCACATCTTCCCCAATCTTATTACAAACCATATCTCGAAAAAAAAAGCATGAAAGAAATCAGCTACACAAGTCATAACAAAAAATGACAACGCAACTCTCTACATAATGTCCGTGCACCGCGACACTGCCGCCGGTCGACCCTGCTGCACGGTCCAGCTCGACGACTTCACCCCAGTACCGGTCCCGCAACAGCAGCGTTGCCGTCGGTGCGACGAACCGTCACTCGCAACGACACGTCTTCCGGCTGCGACCAGCACTCACGAGGGCGCCCGACTGCAGGCAGTTTTGCAGGTCCTAGGCATGTCCATCGCCCGGTCTTACGACTGCATATTTGGCCAACGGCGTAGACGATGTGCAGAAGACAGCCAGCCTCAGGTTACGTCAGTCCCGCTGCGTACATTCAAAACACTCGACAGAACAATGCAGTAGGGCAAAGGGAAGGGAGCTTCGGGATCCTCGCCCACGTGGTACGATGGTCAGTACTGCTAGCTAATACATCGGTAGCGGCCGAGACAACCTGCTTAAATCTAAAATAAAGGTAACTTTTCTTAACACGTGCATCCTAAGATAAAGATAAAAAAAGTAAGGGAAGCAGTGTGCGAAATCCACACGCCACAGTCCACCTAGTTGTGCCACGTGTGACAGGCGCCTGCGCGGAGCCTTAGGCCTAATCAGTCGCTTGGCAACAACCGGCATCCACCCAGCACCCAGCCTAGGCGCACAAGAGGCAGCTGATGGGAGACATCCACTAAGTAAGGTGGCCCTATCGCTCACCGCACACGGCAGCTTACCGAGCAATCGGCGTCCCCCGTCCCAGACGGTGTCAGGACGCCCCGGCGTCGAGCTGCAAGGCAAGACAGCAATGATGCTCGGCTCCCTGAGCCCAAAGAAATAGGAGAAGCTAATTACAGAAACTCGGATCACCTACGAGGCTTCCATACTTACTCGCTTCAGGCTTGACCGACAATGCACGTGCTCTAAGCTTTGCTCACCCCAAGATCCAGACCGCATGGCTCTCGTCCCAATGAAACAACGTTCTTGATAACCAACCACAAAAACAAAACAAAAATTACTTGCGAGCAGGAAAAAATAAGAACTCAACCTGCCGACAAGTCCAAACACGTCACAAAAACCAATTTCTTCGCTCTCAACGAAGCACACCGCCGACGCTAACAAAGAATTTCCCTTAGGCCTACTCTATTCCAGCTCTAACAAAAGCGTGTACCGAACCAGGATAACTGTCGTTCGATGCTCCAAGAGCTCCACGCTGGCAGCCAGTGGGGGTCTCGATATGGTGAGCGCACCGCTCATGGAGTGAACGGACACAGCAGACGTGGTCGAACCAAACCAAACAACTCACATTTATTTAACTACACGTAGATCGACGATATCGTCCGCCGAATTACTATAACATAAATCGTGATCAACACACTAAGACATCCTTGCACAATAGTAAACAACACTGAACAACATGGCAAACAAGGCTGTGTCGCTAATGCCCGACTCACCACGTAGGCACACCACAGGCGGTCCGTGGTGCCGTCCACGGCAGACCCACCACTGGAGGCAACCGTCCGTGCTACCGTCCCACGCCAAAAAATACTCGCTCAGTTCTCTCCTGCCACCACCAAGGCTTGCCGCCAGAGGTCAGCGCTGGCACTACTAATCTAACCATGATGATGATAGAGGTGATCATGGATGGATGGATGGATGTGGCTTTACCCTGTAGATCTGGCGGCGGCTAACGCGACCTAGCCGTAATACTTAGTGCACTAACCATTAGATTTGTCTTTTTTCTTTAAATATTGAGGTTAAGGATTCGTACTTTGCAGTGAAGGGTTTAATTTTCACTCGTGCCTTGACTTTAGCCACCAATCAGATAACCTCCTTCGAGTTGTCTACCCGCTTAAAGTCTATTTTGCCCTCCCTGTCCCTAAACCCCAGTGCTTTAAAAAACTCTGCGCCATCGTCCCGAATTATAGGGTGAAGCCCTTTACAGAACATTATCAAGGTTCGGCAGTTTCTTCTTCCACTCCACACGCACTGCATACTGTGTCTACCCCTTCGTATTTGGCCCGATATGTCTTGGTTCGCAATACTCCCGTCCTGGCATCAAACTACCCCGAGTATTATCATAGATCCTTTCCTTGGCCATTTCCTGCTTAAAAGTTTGATAGATCTCAAGTGCGGACTTCTTAATCATGCCAATTCTTCACATGTCAGTCTTCGTTTCCATCACTTTTTTGATGACCGATAGTTCTTTTTGGTTTAGCCACCTGCTGTTTTCTAAGTATTTACCAGTCAATTTCCTGGTTCGCTTCCTCCATTTTGTATCTACATTCTTCATGTACAAGTAGCTCAAAACCTTCCTAGCCCAACGCTCCTCCCCCATTTCTCTCAATCGCTTCTCAAATTTTATCTTGCTTCTAGCTTCCCTTCCCTCAAATGATGTCCATCTCATATCACCTTGTACTCCTTGATTTGATGTATTCCCGTGAGCTCCTAAAGCAAGCCTAACTATTCCACGTTGCTTAATTTCTAATCTTGCTTGAACTTCTGATCCCATGCATAAGACCGCATTGCTGAACGTAGCCCAGGAACCATGACCCCTTTCCATATTCCTCTCACAACATCATACCTATTGTAATTCCACAGTGCCCTATTTTCAATCACTGCTGCATTCTTGTTACCTTTAGTCGTCACGTATATTTCGTGTTCCCTTAGGTACTCGACCCCATTGCTTATCCGTACGCCCAGATATTTGTATTTATCTGTTATCTCTAGAGTGACCCCCTGTATTCTAAGCTCTCTACCTTCGTTTTCATTGAAAATCATGACTGCTGATTTTTTCTTACTGAATCTAAAATTTAACCTATCTCCCTCATTACCGAAGATGCCCATCAATCTCTGCAAATCTTTCTTGTTGTCAGGCATTAGCACTATATCATCTGCGTACAATAATGCTGGTAGTGCCTGATTAATGAGTTTTCCTTGTTTGACTAAAGAGGGGTTGAAGCCCAGTCCACTTCCCTCTAATTTGGCCTCTAATCCTTGTAGGTACATCATGAATAATAAGGGTGACAGGGAACACCCCTGCCTGAGCCCCCGTTTTACCTCTGCAGGCTTGGATACCTGTTTTCCCACTTTATAACTACCTTGTTACCTTTAGAGATATCCTTTGAAAGATTAGTGACTACATGTTCCACGCCCAGTGTGTCCAGTCTTCCCCACAATTCCTCTTGAACCACGCTATCATACGCTCCCTTGATATCCAAAAATGCTAGCCACAGAGGCCTGTGTTCCTTTTCTGCTATTTCGATGCACTGCGTCAGGGAGAACAGATTGTCTTCCAACATCCTGTGTTTCCGAAACCCATTCTGCAGTTCCCCCAGCACCCCCTCATTCTCTATTCACGCCTGCAGTCTTTCCTTTATAATCTGCATTGCCAGCCTGTAGACCACTGATGTCACTGTTATAGGACGGTAGTTGTTTATGTCAGCTTTGTCCTTCTTTCCTTTATTGATTATGCTCATCCTGCTAAGTTTCCATCCATCGGGAACTTCACCATCGATTATTAGTTTGCTCACTGCCTCTCTCAAAGCCTGCTTAGACTTCGGACCTAATGTCTTTATCAGCCTAATTGGAATGCCATCTGGGCCTGTTGATGTACTACTCGGAACCTTTTTCTCAGCCCTTTCCCACACTCGTTGTGAAAATAGAGCCATTGCACCACTTGATTCATCCTTGTCTATTGTGGTGCATAAAGTACTTCTTTGTTGAAATTTTTCTGTCACCCTTGTTCCTATATACTCAATAGCTTCGTCCCCTTCTTGCCTAGCACCTTGGGCTGTAGTTATAAACCTCTGCTCGAGGCTCGTCTCATTTCTTAGGGAGTTTAGATGGTTCCAAAATTTCGCAGCTGCCTTTCTATCTTTTTTATGTATTTCTGCCAGCCACTGAGCTCCCTTTCTTCTAATCTTTTCACTGATCAGAAGGGATGCATCCCTTCTACTTAATAGGTTTTTCATTTTCTTTTAACATCATCTGTCGGTTCACCCCGCTGCTTAGCATGTCTGTGTTCCCTAGAGGCTTCCTGGAGTTTTGCTATGGCTCTCTTAACTTCCTCATCCCACCAACGTTTGGGTTTGTGTCTTCTTTTCCGAGGTGACCTGTCACGCGTCTTAGCAAGCTCTAGCTCAAACAGTCTAATTAGATTCATGTATGTCCACACTGTTTTATTATCCTCCGTGATTACTTTCTCAATATGTTTAGTGGCTATTTCAGTTTGCCTTTCTGGACAAAAATTTTCCTGTAGTTGCTCATCTTGTCTCCTTCCCACTTTCACTGCTCCTCCAAAACTTAGCTTGATATGTTTGTGATCACTGCGCAGACTTCTGGAGCCACCTCCATCTATGTGCATTCCCCTGAGCTTATCATACATTCTATGTGACATCAGTGCATAATCTATTGTTGACTGTTGCCTTCCTACCTCCCATGTTATTTGCCCTTCCCACTTCTCGGTACTGTTGCAAAGGATGAAATCAAGCCTTTCACACATATCCATGATCATTTTGCCTGTCGGGTCGGTATACCCATCTATATCTTCTATGTGCGCATTCATGTCTTCTAGTATAGTTATCTCGCACTCTCTTCCTAACTCCTTAATGGCCTTTGATATACACTCTACCATTGCCTGGTTTTTCTCTCTGGCCTTTGCTCCCGTCCACAAGTACACAAAACCAAGGAGTGTCATTTGACCTGCCACTTTCCCTTTTAGCCATAAATGTCCCTTGCACTCCTGCTTGACCCTTTGCCAGTCTGTACTTTTATGAATGAATGTCCCAATACCACCCTCATTTCTGCTGCCTTCTGTTCTATTACAATATTCCCACGCGTAGTCCGGATTGTTCAGAGGTTGTTCCATGTCCCTGAGATGTGTTTCTACAAAACCGTATACCATCGGCCTCTCTTCCTTTGGCTGTTCTTCTATCTCTTCTCACTTCAGCCTGTTCCTACCACCCTGCATGTTAATATACCCTATGTCTGAATTGGCTCGGTGCTCGTGGCTACGTCTATTCATGCCACGGACTCTACCTATCTTAGATACTGGTGCCACTTTGGAATCGTATCTGTCCATACCACCTGTAAAAGAGTCTCCCTGGTTGTTTTCCTCGTCACTAGCTATCCTGCACCCCGAAGGGCCCGCTTGCCCCCCCAAAAAGCTACTGCATGTCCTGCAAGTCGCCAATCCACCTCATGACCTAGCCGCCCATCGAAGTGAATTCTGTCTCGTTGAAAACCACCCCACCTATGCACCTCTATGTTTATTTCCGCCACATCAAAGCCTTTCTCTCGACTCATCCGCCATATCTCTCTTGGTTTGCGTTGACAACCGCTCTTTGCAGGTTGCTATCACGCACCGGTACCTCCGGTATCGTGCATATCGCTACCTTTACCTCAGGAGAAGTGGCGCGCATGTCCTCGACGCCTTTCGCCAGTGTGATTGCTAGTCCTGCTGTATCTTCATTTAAGACATAATTTAAACCGCCTGAAGTTAGCACGAGGTTTCGTCTATAAGCTGTAGTTTTGAGTTTTGCACTCGTTTGCGTCATGACTGCTTCCAGCTTGCGTCCTGAGAACGCCCCTACTGCAACCCTCTTGTAACCTCTTACCCTCTCTTTGATGGCTTCTCTGCATCGATTTAAATTCAAGTCCCCAGCGATTATCACATGCTGTGAATTCTCAGCTGGAGCGTCCTGCACCTCGGGGCTACTTGCACCTGTGACGCCGGCTGCTTTGTCCCCTCCCAGCCCCACCACTACCTCGCTGCAGCTGGGCCTTGCGACAATTGAACCGGCTGAACCTGTTTTTTCCAAACTTGCTTGCTCTTTCTTCTCCGCCATTCTGGTTGCCGCTTCCCTACTGTTCTCTCCGTAGGCCGCTCCTTTGTTGAGCTTCGCTAGTGCTTCTTCGGTGAACTTCAGCCTTTCTCCCATTGCCTTCGTTTTCTCTTGCTCTGTCGCCAACGTAGTCTCGAGCTCGGCGATTTTCATCAGCAGTTCACTCTGGGAAACCATCACTTTCTCCATTTTTTTCTCGATCTCAAATTGCCTACACTTCGCGTCAGCCTCTTCTCCATCCGCTTGTACACTTGAGTTCACTTTCAATGCCACTCCACATCCTGAACACTTTACAGTCTTTTTAACCATGTCTTTCTGACACCAATTGTCCCTATACTCGATAATTACTAAACTCGAGGCCTGCACTACAAAAAAAAGAAAGTCTAAGCTTTACTACAAAAATTTGCGTGTTCAATGTACGCGCACCTCCCCCACGGAATGGCAAAAGAAAAAAAACAACAAAAAATTTAAACACACACACACGCACTAACCAATAAATACCTGGTCTCTGGCCCCCGAAAAAGCCGTACCATAAAATAAGTGCTACAAAGATTTCAACTGCTGCCTTTTAATTATAAAGACAAGCTCAAAACATGCAAAAACACTTATTTACGCAGTCAATCGGGAGCGCTCAAAAAAAAAAAAAACGCTCGCGAACACAACGCCACCTACCGCCCAATTGTGATGGCCCCAAAATTCGGCTTCTGCGTCAGACACTTACGCCACGCAGCGCAATTAACTTTACAAAAGGTGTCCCGCACAAATTTTATAGCTCAAACGTTTTTTGAAACTTCTACTGTGGACCTAGATACTATTAACGTGCACAAGATATTTCGACAGGCGAACTGAGTTTACCTTGTCATGTGATCCTACCAATAATCCACCTGCAGTTTATCCATGTTCTTGCACAGAGGCAAAAAAAATACACTCGAACTGTACTTCGTCCTTCGCAGGACAGTACCTTTCTCCTTCTCTCCTCTAAAGTGTCGAGCGAGTCACTATTATTTTAACCTCCTCATTAAAGCAGGTACACAGACTCAAATAAACACCTCGGCTCGCTAGAAGGCAGTTCATCAATTATACGACCCCACACGGATTCCTCCTTCATTAAATATGCAAAGGCAAATACGCCCCGCATAAGTTTCACGCGCACTTGAAGCAGTTTGTACTAGGATGTAAATAAGACTGATTCCGTAGCGTGAGACTACACTTGTCTGCAAGCATAAGTGCATTAGCAGGACGGTACGACGGCATGACCTCCGTCTTGAATATCGGCATCTTGTTCAGGCCATCGTCCCGGCGTGAAATTTCTCAGAGTGCTCCGTATTATTCTTGCTTTAAAAACTAATAACAATCTACTTATTTTTCACCTTCTTTTCCTCTCTGTGTCTTTCTCAGCATCAAAGGTTTGTAAACAGCGAGTATTCCATGTACTTCACATTAAATGTTGCCGTGGAAGGGACCACCACGTGTGTTCTAATACTTCATGCCACCGTTAATGCTATTTCTGTTGTTGGTCGCGTTGTTGTTGCTTTCGCTGTTAACTTTGGATGCACGTGATTGCGGGGGCAAAATATCACTCGGTATCTCCACTGCAGTATAACATAAGCCACCTATTTTGGGAAGAACACACCTTGCCGCCTACCTTGTACTTGGCGCCACGGCTCGTGACACACCAGCCATGTTAAAGCTGGCTGTTTTACATCCGCGAATAAGGGGTGTGGTCCAATACTCACCGTAGACGGCTAAATAGACAGCTAAATGGACGGCTAGATCGGATCTCGCGGGAATGGTCGACTGCACACAAGCAGACGCTTCCCTAGACACACAATGGGAGTAACGTTTATTTGTTTTTCATTTAAACCCGAAATAGGCCGCAAAATACAGCTGTTACGTTTGTTTATTTTAGCTTTCTCTTCTCGACGCGAGGTGGTGCATCGTCGCGTAAAAGCCGTCCAGACGTGTTTCCATTTTCGGACAGCACAAGCGTAGTGCTATCTTCTGAGCAGTCTGCGTAGACTGTCTACGTGCTGTCTAAGAATTGGAACACAGCCGGGGACTTGCTTTTGAGCACAACGCATGCGGCTGTGCTCAATGTCATGATCACAATGGCGTGCAATATCCTGCTTTATCAACTTTTCCGCCAACCCTTCAGTTTCTTTCGCATCCGGTTTCGTGTTGCAATCGCTTTTGCATTTCTCGGCTTCGCAACTCAAGCCTGTTTCAGTCACTTCAACAACTGTATTTATGAAAGTGTAAACAAGGTGTCGAACAATATTTTGAATGCGAAGCGACTGAAATAAAGGGCGACTTGGACCAGAGATATGTTTCGCCAGTATTTTCTATCGCCCCTGTTGTTATTCTAACGGTGCCAAACACGACATGCATATACACAGGGGTTCCTGTTGGTACTATAAGCCAAACTGCATGTTCACTGGGATGTACCACATTATTGCGAACGACATAGGCATGAAACGTAGACTCTTAAATACTTTTTAGACTTGCCTTTGTTAAATTCGTTCGTTGATGACTTCACGTGGCTGCACGCCTATATGCCAAAAACGTATATTAAAGATCTCTGAAAAACCTCATGCCATACTGTGGTTCTTAGAAAACATTAAAACACCCCATACGCTATCGGCGTTTTCACTAGTTATTGCTTTCAAGGCGCATTCATTTCGTTGTCTTCAGATGCAGCAGTCCTGAATAGAATGACATACTGGACTTACATAAACAGCCCCAAAGCGCCGTGGGGCAGCCCTATGAAAAGTGGAAGAACTCTGCGTGAATGGTGCAGCGCCTGTATGTCGTACCTGCTTTTTTTTACCCTCATCTATTTGTTCCTATATAAATTATTGTTGAAAGAACTAGCCATATAGGTATACAATATTTTGAAGCACAAAGAAAGAGAATGCTGCAGAGAAGTCCTGCGAAATTTTGTAAACTTGCATGAAACCTGCCACACCTGCGGTGCTAAGTGAGTTCTAGGCTCTGTTGTAATAGGCCCTCATGGTTTGGAGTCACTTGGACGTGCGCAATGAATTTGGAGGCACGTTCTCGGTTTGTAACCTCGTACGTTCTCCGAAGTTCACTTGATGCGGCGACAACACGTCGGTCGTGTACTAATTCATTTATAAAATTAGGTGGTGCCCCTCGTCAAGGGCTTTAGACACACCTGGCCCACTTTGACAGCTTTATGGCCTGGAAGTAAGCTGCTAGAAGTCAAGGCTGCTCAGTAGGCGTGGTCAGCTCTGCACTGTTTTGTCCAATGCTCTGCAAGCCGCACTAGACAATTAGCCGGGTGCCTGATATCCCTCATCGGGCCCCTCTCTCACAATTCGTGGTGCCTTCATAGCTTTGCGGATCTGCAGAGAGCTTGCCGTCAGCTCTACCCGACGCCGCTGTCTAAAAGAGAAAAATGAACTTCAATGCGCGGCCAGTTTGAAAATTTAGCGCCACCGCGCCTCTTTCTCTGTGTGTGCGGTAACGTATTGTGTCCTGTCTTCTCGCCATCACAGCCGAACGAGCAGGGCACGCCACTTCCTTCTTTTCTGTGTTGAGACTAAGGCGAAGCTTGACCTTTTTGTTTTGGAGGTGAAGATGAAGACAATTTTTTGATTGGACTGTCCTGGACCCAATGAATTTTTTCAACATGGAATCTAAAAAAGATCAAGCATTTATAATGCGAGCGCCGAGACGCCCAACAGAGATAGAGTAAAAGAATGTCAGGAAGGAAGGAAGGCCTACCAGACTGACCAATTCCAGTTAGGTATACCTTACGCATGGGAAGAGGGGAATGAGGGAGTAAAAAAGAAAGAGAGAGGTGGAGATACATATTGCACATAACACACACACCACATCATACACAGTGCTTCCCCGCCGCGGTGGTCTAATGGCTTAGGTACTGGGCCGCTGACCCGCTGGTCGCGGGATCGAATCTCGGCTGTGGCGGCTGCATTTACGATAGAGGTGGAAATGCTGTAAGCCCGTGAGCTCAGATTTGGGTGCACGTTAAAGAACTCCAGGTAGTTGAAATTCTCGGAGCCCTCCACTATGGCGTCTTTCATAACCAGAAGGTTGTTTTGGGACGTTAAACTCCACATATATATCCACATACGCAGCGCAAGTTTTACAGGTGGTCGCACAGTGATGTTGCCTTTAAAAGAACATGCTATCCTGATATCATCGGACTGTAGAAGCCACGACCAATAGTCGCGTAAATACACGTTCCTGTTATCAGCTCAGGCTCCTCTGCTCCGTTTCTCCTTGAAGCCTGGTTGGTTCCTGGTCATGTGAGCAGGCCCTCGACCATATAAGCTTTTCCTTAGTGCCTATACACTAAAGCGATCAT